>NW_027620582.1:0-3000 GCF_964198595.1 Lampetra fluviatilis | reverse complement strand
CAACCACGACAACAACAACAACAACGATGTCAACAACAACAACAACAATGATGTCACTCACACACTCACACGTTTATTCACACACTCACACTTGCCCGTCACCGGCAGCTGTCAACAACGATGATGTCAACAACAACGATGTCAACAACGACGATGTCAACAACGACGATGTCAACAACAACGATGTCAACAACGACGATGTCAACAACGACGATGTCAACAACAACAACGATGTCAACACTCGCTCGCAATCTCCAGAACTCACACACTCACCTCTCACTCACTCACTCAATCACACACTCACTCACTCACCTCTCAATCACTCACACCTCGCTCACTTACACACACTCACACTCACTCATCCACTGACACCCGTCCACTCACACTCACTCGTCCACTCACACTCACTCTCAATCACACTCCTCACCTCCTCACATCAGGGACTCCCCCACAGCTCTAGGCCTGGGTTCGAGCCCTGGGCCTCTGGCTGTCGCCATTCCTCCGTCTCGATGATGCAATCTGACCCCGTCTATTTCATTTAAGGGGCAACACGGTGACTAGGAGATGTTGACTACCTCGCCAGGTGCGCAGGAGGTCGTGGGTTCGATCCTGACCCTGACGACGCCTGCTGCTGCTGTATATTTGGAATTTGCGTGTCTCTCTCTCTCATCATCACGGTGACTAGGAGATGTTGACTACCTCGCCTGGTACGCAGCAGGAGGAGGTGGGTTCGATCCCAACTACTGATACCTGCTGCTGCTGTATATTTGGAGTTTGCGTGTCTCTCTCCCTCTCATCATCATCATCACGGTGGGTGAGATGTTAACTACCTCGCCTGGTATGCAGGAGGTCGTGGGTTCGATCCCGACTACTGATACCTGCTGCTGTATATTTGGAGTTTGCGTGGATTTTTATTCTCCGGGTCCTCCGGTTACTCCCTCTCTCACCACCCTCACCACCCTCACCACCCTCACCACCCTCACCACCCTCACCACCCTCACCACCCTCACTATCCTCACCATCCTCACCACCCTCACCACCCTCACCACCCTCACCATCCTCACCACCCTCACCATCCTCACCACCCTCACCCTCTCACTCACACTCCATCGTCACACACTCACCCTCTCACTCACACTCCATCATCACACACTCACCCTCTCACTCACACTCCATCGTCACACACTCACCCTCTTACTCACACTCCATCGTCACCCTCTCACCCTCACACTCTCACTCCATCGTCACCCTCTCACCCTCACCCTCACCCCATCGTTACACTCACCCTCTCACTCTCACCCCATCGTTACACTCACCCTCTCACTCACACTCCATCGTCACACACTCACCCTCTCACCCTCACTCCATCGTCACACGCTCACCCTCACACTCCATCGTCACCCTCTCACCCTCACACTCCATCGTCACCCTCTCACCCTCACCCCATCGTCACCCTCTCACCCTCACCCTCACCCCATCGTCACACTCTCACCATCACCCTCTCACCCTCACCCCATCGTCACCCTCTCACCCTCACCCTCACACCATCATCACACTCTCACTCTCACTCCATCGTCACACTCTCACCATCACCCTCTCACTCTCACCCCATCGTTACACTCTCACCCTCACCCCATCGGCACACACTCACCCTCACCCTCCCTCCATCGTCACACACTCACCCTCACACTCCACCTCTCACTCACTCCATCGTCACACACTCTCACCCCCTCACCCCATCGTCACCCTCCCACCCCCACCCTCACCCTCCCACCCCCTCACCCTCACCCCATCGTCACCCTCTCACTCACCCCATCGTCACCCTCTCACTCACCCCATCGTCACACCCTCACCCCATCGTCACACCCTCACCCCATCGTCACCTTCTCACTCACCTCATCGTCACCCTCTCACTCACCCCATCGTCACCCTCTCACTCACCCCATCGTCACCCTCTCACTCACCCCATCGTCACCCTCTCACTCACCCCATCGTCACCCTCTCACTCACCCCATCGTCACCCTCTCACTCACCCCATCGTCACCCTCTCACTCACCCCATCGTCACCCTCTCACTCACCCCATCGTCTCCCTCTCACTCACCCCATCGTCACCCTCTCACTCACCCCATCGTCACCCTCTCACTCACCCCATCGTCACCCTCTCACTCACCCCATCGTCACCCTCCCACCCCCACACTCACCCTCCCACCCTCCCCACCCTCCCACCCTCCCCACCCTCCCCACCCTCCCCACCCTCCCACCCTCCCCACCCTCCCCACCCACCCTCACCTGCGTGACCCTCGTCACCACGTCCCGGCCGACCGCCAGCCCAGCGACGAAGGCCCTCGCCGCCACGAAGGCCCGCGCCAGCTGTGGCCGCAGCTTGCGCGGCACGTCGCCGAAGGGCTTGAGGCCGTCGGCGCTGGAGGCGACGCAGCGCAGGTACTCGGGCGTGAATCGCAGCTGCGGGTTCACCAGCTCCATCATGCGCGTCAGCAGCTGCGTCCAGAAGTCGGCGAGGGATGCGTCCAGGCTGGACGCCGCGCCGGCGGCAACGGACGTTGAGCCGGTGCCGGAGCCGTAGTAGAGGCGGAGGTCGGAGAAGAGGTTGGTGAAGAGGTGAGCGTTCTGGGTGAAGAGGTCGCCGTACGTGCGCACAAACATGTCGTGCAGCGAGCGCTCGGCGTTGTTCACCAGCTCGCGGAAGAACTCTGCGGGGCGAGGGTGTGTGGGGGGTGGGGGTGAGTTAAACGGTGAGTGAGTAGTTGAGTGAGTGTGGGGGGGGGGGAGTGAGTGAATGAGTGAATGAGTAGTTGAGTGAGGAGGGGGTGAGGGTGGAGTGTGTGGCGGGGTGGGGAGTGAGTTAAACAGTGAATGAGTAGTTGAGCGAGGGGCGTGGTCAGCGAGTGAATCAGAATGAGCAGGTGAGCACGGTGTAGAGTGAGCGCGGTGTAGAGTGAGCACGGTGTAGAGTGAGCACGGTGTAGAGTGAGCACGGT
>NW_027620581.1:42500-70609 GCF_964198595.1 Lampetra fluviatilis | reverse complement strand
TTACTCACCAGTTACTCTCCAGTTACTCACCAGTTACTCTCCAGTTACTCACCAGTTACTCACCAGTTACTCTCCAGTTACTCACCAGTTACTCACCAGTTACTCTCCAGTTACTCTCCAGTTACTCTCCAGTTACTCTCCAGTTACTCACCAGTTACTCTCCAGTTACTCTCCAGTTACTCTCCAGTTACTCACCAGTTACTCACCAGTTACTCACCAGTTACTCTCCAGTTACTCACCAGTTACTCACCAGTTACTCTCCAGTTACTCTCCAGTTACTCACCAGTTACTCACCAGTTACTCTCCAGTTACTCTCCAGTTACTCCTCCAGTTACTCTCCAGTTACTCACCAGTTACTCTCCAGTTACTCTCCAGTTACTCTCCAGTTACTCTCCAGTTACTCTCCAGTTACTCTCCAGTTACTCACCAGTTACTCACCAGTTACTCTCCAGTTACTCTCCAGTTACTCTCCAGTTACTCACCAGTTACTCACCAGTTACTCTCCAGTTACTCACCAGTTACTCTCCAGTTACTCACCAGTTACTCACCAGTTACTCTCCAGTTACTCACCAGTTACTCTCCAGTTACTCTCCAGTTACTCTCCAGTTACTCTCCAGTTACTCTCCAGTTACTCACCAGTTACTCTCCAGTTACTCTCCAGTTACTCACCAGTTACTCTCCAGTTACTCACCAGTTACTCTCCAGTTACTCTCCAGTTACTCTCCAGTTACTCTCCAGTTACTCACCAGTTACTCTCCAGTTACTCTCCAGTTACTCTCCAGTTACTCTCCAGTTACTCTCCAGTTACTCTCCAGTTACTCTCCAGTTACTCACCAGTTACTCTCCAGTTACTCTCCAGTTACTCTCCAGTTACTCACCAGTTACTCTCCAGTTACTCACCAGTTACTCTCCAGTTACTCTCCAGTTACTCACCAGTTACTCTCCAGTTACTCTCTCCAGTTACTCTCCAGTTACTCTCCAGTTACTCACCAGTTACTCTCCAGTTACTCACCAGTTACTCTCCAGTTACTCTCCAGTTACTCTCCAGTTACTCTCCAGTTACTCACCAGTTACTCTCCAGTTACTCACCAGTTACTCTCCAGTTACTCTCCAGTTACTCACCAGTTACTCACCAGTTACTCTCCAGTTACTCTCCAGTTACTCACCAGTTACTCTCCAGTTACTCACCAGTTACTCTCCAGTTACTCTCCAGTTACTCACCAGTTACTCTCCAGTTACTCTCCAGTTACTCTCCAGTTACTCTCCAGTTACTCTCCAGTTACTCACCAGTTACTCACCAGTTACTCTCCAGTTACTCACCAGTTACTCTCCAGTTACTCTCCAGTTACTCTCCAGTTACTCTCCAGTTACTCTCCAGTTACTCACCAGTTACTCTCCAGTTACTCTCCAGTTACTCACCAGTTACTCTCCAGTTACTCTCCAGTTACTCTCCAGTTACTCACCAGTTACTCACCAGTTACTCTCCAGTTACTCACCAGTTACTCTCCAGTTACTCTCCAGTTACTCTCCAGTTACTCTCCAGTTACTCTCCAGTTACTCTCCAGTTACTCTCCAGTTACTCGCCAGTTACTCACCAGTTACTCTCCAGTTACTCTCCAGTTACTCTCCAGTTACTCTCCAGTTACTCACCAGTTACTCTCCAGTTACTCTCCAGTTACTCACCAGTTACTCTCCAGTTACTCTCCAGTTACTCTCCAGTTACTCTCCAGTTACTCTCCAGTTACTCTCCAGTTACTCACCAGTTACTCTCCAGTTACTCACCAGTTACTCTCCAGTTACTCTCCAGTTACTCTCCAGTTACTCACCAGTTACTCTCCAGTTACTCACCAGTTACTCTCCAGTTACTCTCCAGTTACTCTCCAGTTACTCTCCAGTTACTCTCCAGTTACTCACCAGTTACTCTCCAGTTACTCTCCAGTTACTCACCAGTTACTCACCAGTTACTCTCCAGTTACTCTCCAGTTACTCACCAGTTACTCTCCAGTTACTCTCCAGTTACTCTCCAGTTACTCTCCAGTTACTCACCAGTTACTCTCCAGTTACTCACCAGTTACTCTCCAGTTACTCACCAGTTACTCACCAGTTACTCTCCAGTTACTCTCCAGTTACTCTCCAGTTACTCTCCAGTTACTCTCCAGTTACTCTCCAGTTACTCACCAGTTACTCACCAGTTACTCTCCAGTTACTCACCAGTTACTCTCCAGTTACTCACCAGTTACTCTCCAGTTACTCACCAGTTACTCTCCAGTTACTCACCAGTTACTCTCCAGTTACTCTCCAGTTACTCTCCAGTTACTCTCCAGTTACTCACCAGTTACTCTCCAGTTACTCTCCAGTTACTCTCCAGTTACTCTCCAGTTACTCACCAGTTACTCACCAGTTACTCTCCAGTTACTCTCCAGTTACTCACCAGTTACTCACCAGTTACTCTCCAGTTACTCACCAGTTACTCTCCAGTTACTCACCAGTTACTCTCCAGTTACTCTCCAGTTACTCACCAGTTACTCTCCAGTTACTCACCAGTTACTCTCCAGTTACTCTCCAGTTACTCACCAGTTACTCTCCAGTTACTCTCCAGTTACTCACCAGTTACTCTCCAGTTACTCTCCAGTTACTCACCAGTTACTCTCCAGTTACTCACCAGTTACTCACCAGTTACTCTCCAGTTACTCTCCAGTTACTCTCCAGTTACTCTCCAGTTACTCACCAGTTACTCTCCAGTTACTCTCCAGTTACTCTCCAGTTACTCACCAGTTACTCTCCAGTTACTCACCAGTTACTCTCCAGTTACTCTCCAGTTACTCTCCAGTTACTCTCCAGTTACTCTCCAGTTACTCTCCAGTTACTCACCAGTTACTCACCAGTTACTCTCCAGTTACTCTCCAGTTACTCTCCAGTTACTCACCAGTTACTCTCCAGTTACTCTCCAGTTACTCTCCAGTTACTCTCCAGTTACTCTCCAGTTACTCTCCAGTTACTCACCAGTTACTCTCCAGTTACTCTCCAGTTACTCTCCAGTTACTCACCAGTTACTCACCAGTTACTCTCCAGTTACTCTCCAGTTACTCTCCAGTTACTCTCCAGTTACTCACCAGTTACTCTCCAGTTACTCTCCAGTTACTCACCAGTTACTCACCAGTTACTCTCCAGTTACTCACCAGTTACTCTCCAGTTACTCACCAGTTACTCTCCAGTTACTCTCCAGTTACTCTCCAGTTACTCACCAGTTACTCTCCAGTTACTCACCAGTTACTCTCCAGTTACTCTCCAGTTACTCTCCAGTTACTCTCCAGTTACTCACCAGTTACTCTCCAGTTACTCTCCAGTTACTCACCAGTTACTCTCCAGTTACTCTCCAGTTACTCACCAGTTACTCTCCAGTTACTCACCAGTTACTCTCCAGTTACTCTCCAGTTACTCACCAGTTACTCTCCAGTTACTCTCCAGTTACTCTCCAGTTACTCACCAGTTACTCTCCAGTTACTCTCCAGTTACTCACCAGTTACTCTCCAGTTACTCTCCAGTTACTCTCCAGTTACTCTCCAGTTACTCACCAGTTACTCTCCAGTTACTCACCAGTTACTCACCAGTTACTCTCCAGTTACTCACCAGTTACTCACCAGTTACTCTCCAGTTACTCTCCAGTTACTCACCAGTTACTCTCCAGTTACTCACCAGTTACTCTCCAGTTACTCTCCAGTTACTCTCCAGTTACTCACCAGTTACTCTCCAGTTACTCTCCAGTTACTCACCAGTTACTCACCAGTTACTCTCCAGTTACTCTCCAGTTACTCTCCAGTTACTCACCAGTTACTCTCCAGTTACTCACCAGTTACTCTCCAGTTACTCTCCAGTTACTCTCCAGTTACTCACCAGTTACTCTCCAGTTACTCTCCAGTTACTCACCAGTTACTCTCCAGTTACTCACCAGTTACTCACCAGTTACTCTCCAGTTACTCTCCAGTTACTCTCCAGTTACTCTCCAGTTACTCACCAGTTACTCACCAGTTACTCACCAGTTACTCTCCAGTTACTCACCAGTTACTCTCCAGTTACTCACCAGTTACTCACCAGTTACTCTCCAGTTACTCACCAGTTACTCTCCAGTTACTCTCCAGTTACTCACCAGTTACTCACCAGTTACTCTCCAGTTACTCTCCAGTTACTCTCCAGTTACTCTCCAGTTACTCACCAGTTACTCACCAGTTACTCTCCAGTTACTCTCCAGTTACTCTCCAGTTACTCACCAGTTACTCTCCAGTTACTCTCCAGTTACTCACCAGTTACTCTCCAGTTACTCTCCAGTTACTCTCCAGTTACTCTCCAGTTACTCTCCAGTTACTCTCCAGTTACTCACCAGTTACTCTCCAGTTACTCTCCAGTTACTCTCCAGTTACTCTCCAGTTACTCTCCAGTTACTCTCCAGTTACTCACCAGTTACTCTCCAGTTACTCTCCAGTTACTCACCAGTTACTCTCCAGTTACTCTCCAGTTACTCTCCAGTTACTCTCCAGTTACTCTCCAGTTACTCACCAGTTACTCACCAGTTACTCACCAGTTACTCTCCAGTTACTCTCCAGTTACTCACCAGTTACTCACCAGTTACTCACCAGTTACTCTCCAGTTACTCACCAGTTACTCTCCAGTTACTCACCAGTTACTCTCCAGTTACTCTCCAGTTACTCTCCAGTTACTCACCAGTTACTCTCCAGTTACTCTCCAGTTACTCACCAGTTACTCTCCAGTTACTCTCCAGTTACTCACCAGTTACTCACCAGTTACTCTCCAGTTACTCTCCAGTTACTCTCCAGTTACTCTCCAGTTACTCTCCAGTTACTCTCCAGTTACTCACCAGTTACTCTCCAGTTACTCTCCAGTTACTCTCCAGTTACTCTCCAGTTACTCTCCAGTTACTCTCCAGTTACTCACCAGTTACTCTCCAGTTACTCACCAGTTACTCTCCAGTTACTCTCCAGTTACTCTCCAGTTACTCTCCAGTTACTCTCCAGTTACTCTCCAGTTACTCTCCAGTTACTCACCAGTTACTCTCCAGTTACTCTCCAGTTACTCTCCAGTTACTCTCCAGTTACTCACCAGTTACTCTCCAGTTACTCACCAGTTACTCACCAGTTACTCACCAGTTACTCTCCAGTTACTCACCAGTTACTCACCAGTTACTCACCAGTTACTCTCCAGTTACTCTCCAGTTACTCTCCAGTTACTCACCAGTTACTCTCCAGTTACTCTCCAGTTACTCTCCAGTTACTCTCCAGTTACTCTCCAGTTACTCACCAGTTACTCTCCAGTTACTCACCAGTTACTCTCCAGTTACTCTCCAGTTACTCTCCAGTTACTCTCCAGTTACTCTCCAGTTACTCTCCAGTTACTCACCAGTTACTCACCAGTTACTCTCCAGTTACTCTCCAGTTACTCTCCAGTTACTCTCCAGTTACTCACCAGTTACTCTCCAGTTACTCACCAGTTACTCTCCAGTTACTCTCCAGTTACTCTCCAGTTACTCTCCAGTTACCCTCCAGTTACTCACCAGTTACTCTCCAGTTACTCACCAGTTACTCTCCAGTTACTCACCAGTTACTCACCAGTTACTCTCCAGTTACTCACCAGTTACTCTCCAGTTACTCACCAGTTACTCTCCAGTTACTCACCAGTTACTCTCCAGTTACTCACCAGTTACTCACCAGTTACTCTCCAGTTACTCACCAGTTACTCTCCAGTTACTCACCAGTTACTCTCCAGTTACTCACCAGTTACTCACCAGTTACTCTCCAGTTACTCACCAGTTACTCACCAGTTACTCTCCAGTTACTCTCCAGTTACTCTCCAGTTACTCTCCAGTTACTCACCAGTTACTCTCCAGTTACTCTCCAGTTACTCTCCAGTTACTCACCAGTTACTCACCAGTTACTCACCAGTTACTCTCCAGTTACTCACCAGTTACTCACCAGTTACTCTCCAGTTACTCACCAGTTACTCACCAGTTACTCTCCAGTTACTCTCCAGTTACTCACCAGTTACTCACCAGTTACTCTCCAGTTACTCTCCAGTTACTCACCAGTTACTCTCCAGTTACTCACCAGTTACTCTCCAGTTACTCTCCAGTTACTCACCAGTTACTCTCCAGTTACTCACCAGTTACTCTCCAGTTACTCTCCAGTTACTCTCCAGTTACTCTCCAGTTACTCACCAGTTACTCTCCAGTTACTCTCCAGTTACTCACCAGTTACTCTCCAGTTACTCTCCAGTTACTCACCCGTTACTCCAGTTACTCTCCAGTTACTCTCCAGTTACTCTCCAGTTACTCTCCAGTTACTCACCAGTTACTCTCCAGTTACTCTCAGTTACTCTCCAGTTACTCACCAGTTACTCTCCAGTTACTCACCAGTTACTCTCCAGTTACTCTCCAGTTACTCTCCAGTTACTCTCCAGTTACTCACCAGTTACTCACCAGTTACTCTCCAGTTACTCACCAGTTACTCTCCAGTTACTCTCCAGTTACTCTCCAGTTACTCACCAGTTACTCTCCAGTTACTCACCAGTTACTCTCCAGTTACTCTCCAGTTACTCTCCAGTTACTCTCCAGTTACTCTCCAGTTACTCTCCAGTTACTCTCCAGTTACTCCAGTTACTCCAGTTACTCTCCAGTTACTCTCCAGTTACTCTCCAGTTACTCTCCAGTTACTCTCCAGTTACTCTCCAGTTACTCACCAGTTACTCTCCAGTTACTCACCAGTTACTCTCCAGTTACTCTCCAGTTACTCTCCAGTTACTCTCCAGTTACTCTCCAGTTACTCACCAGTTACTCTCCAGTTACTCTCCAGTTACTCTCAGTTACTCTCCAGTTACTCTCCAGTTACTCTCCAGTTACTCTCCAGTTACTCTCCAGTTACTCTCCAGTTACTCTCCAGTTACTCTCCAGTTACTCTCCAGTTACTCTCCAGTTACTCTCCAGTTACTCTCCAGTTACTCACCAGTTACTCTCCAGTTACTCTCCAGTTACTCTCCAGTTACTCTCCAGTTACTCTCCAGTTACTCACCAGTTACTCTCCAGTTACTCTCCAGTTACTCTCCAGTTACTCTCCAGTTACTCTCCAGTTACTCACCAGTTACTCACCAGTTACTCTCCAGTTACTCTCCAGTTACTCTCCAGTTACTCACCAGTTACTCTCCAGTTACTCTCCAGTTACTCACCAGTTACTCTCCAGTTACTCTCAGTCCAGTTACTCTCAGTTACTCTCCAGTTACTCACCAGTTACTCTCCAGTTACTCTCCAGTTACTCTCCAGTTACTCACCAGTTACTCTCCAGTTACTCTCCAGTTACTCACCAGTTACTCACCAGTTACTCTCCAGTTACTCTCCAGTTACTCTCCAGTTACTCACCAGTTACTCTCCAGTTACTCTCCAGTTACTCACCAGTTACTCTCCAGTTACTCTCCAGTTACTCACCAGTTACTCTCCAGTTACTCACCAGTTACTCTCCAGTTACTCTCCAGTTACTCACCAGTTACTCTCAGTTACTCACCAGTTACTCTCCAGTTACTCTCCAGTTACTCTCCAGTTACTCTCCAGTTACTCTCCAGTTACTCTCCAGTTACTCTCCAGTTACTCACCAGTTACTCTCCAGTTACTCTCCAGTTACTCTCCAGTTACTCACCAGTTACTCTCCAGTTACTCTCCAGTTACTCACCAGTTA
Source organism: Lampetra fluviatilis (assembly GCF_964198595.1). NCBI lineage: Eukaryota > Metazoa > Chordata > Hyperoartia > Petromyzontiformes > Petromyzontidae > Lampetra > Lampetra fluviatilis. The sequence goes on along the minus strand of NW_027620581.1, from coordinate 62,876 downwards.
CTCTCCAGTTACTCTCCAGTTACTCACCAGTTACTCACCAGTTACTCTCCAGTTACTCACCAGTTACTCTCCAGTTACTCTCCAGTTACTCACCAGTTACTCTCCAGTTACTCTCCAGTTACTCTCCAGTTACTCTCCAGTTACTCTCCAGTTACTCTCAGTTACTCACCAGTTACTCTCCAGTTACTCTCCAGTTACTCTCCAGTTACTCTCCAGTTACTCACCAGTTACTCACCAGTTACTCTCCAGTTACTCTCCAGTTACTCACCAGTTACTCCAGTTACTCACCAGTTACTCTCCAGTTACTCACCAGTTACTCTCCAGTTACTCTCCAGTTACTCACCAGTTACTCTCCAGTTACTCTCCAGTTACTCTCCAGTTACTCTCCAGTTACTCTCCAGTTACTCTCCAGTTACTCACCAGTTACTCACCAGTTACTCTCCAGTTACTCTCCAGTTACTCACCAGTTACTCACCAGTTACTCTCCAGTTACTCTCCAGTTACTCTCCAGTTACTCACCAGTTACTCTCCAGTTACTCTCCAGTTACTCTCCAGTTACTCACCAGTTACTCTCCAGTTACTCACCAGTTACTCTCCAGTTACTCACCAGTTACTCTCCAGTTACTCACCAGTTACTCTCCAGTTACTCTCCAGTTACTCACCAGTTACTCTCCAGTTACTCTCCAGTTACTCTCCAGTTACTCTCCAGTTACTCACCAGTTACTCTCCAGTTACTCACCAGTTACTCACCAGTTACTCTCCAGTTACTCTCCAGTTACTCACCAGTTACTCTCCAGTTACTCTCCAGTTACTCTCCAGTTACTCACCAGTTACTCTCCAGTTACTCTCCAGTTACTCACCAGTTACTCACCAGTTACTCACCAGTTACTCTCCAGTTACTCTCCAGTTACTCTCCAGTTACTCTCCAGTTACTCACCAGTTACTCACCAGTTACTCACCAGTTACTCTCCAGTTACTCTCCAGTTACTCTCCAGTTACTCACCAGTTACTCACCAGTTACTCTCCAGTTACTCTCCAGTTACTCTCCAGTTACTCTCCAGTTACTCTCCAGTTACTCACCAGTTACTCACCAGTTACTCTCCAGTTACTCTCCAGTTACTCTCCAGTTACTCTCCAGTTACTCACCAGTTACTCTCCAGTTACTCACCAGTTACTCTCCAGTTACTCTCCAGTTACTCACCAGTTACTCACCAGTTACTCTCCAGTTACTCTCCAGTTACTCACCAGTTACTCTCCAGTTACTCACCAGTTACTCTCCAGTTACTCACCAGTTACTCTCCAGTTACTCTCCAGTTACTCTCCAGTTACTCTCCAGTTACTCTCCAGTTACTCTCCAGTTACTCACCAGTTACTCTCCAGTTACTCTCCAGTTACTCTCCAGTTACTCTCCAGTTACTCTCCGTTACTCACCAGTTACTCTCCGGTTACTCTCCGGTTACTCTCCAGTTACTCTCCAGTTACTCACCAGTTACTCACCAGTTACTCACCAGTTACTCACCAGTTACTCTCCAGTTACTCTCCAGTTACTCACCAGTTACTCTCCAGTTACTCTCCAGTTACTCTCCAGTTACTCTCCAGTTACTCTCCAGTTACTCTCCAGTTACTCTCCAGTTACTCACCAGTTACTCTCCAGTTACTCTCCAGTTACTCACCAGTTACTCACCAGTTACTCTCCAGTTACTCACCAGTTACTCTCCAGTTACTCTCCAGTTACTCTCCAGTTACTCACCAGTTACTCTCCAGTTACTCTCCAGTTACTCACCAGTTACTCTCCAGTTACTCACCAGTTACTCACCAGTTACTCTCCAGTTACTCTCCAGTTACTCTCCAGTTACTCTCCAGTTACTCTCCAGTTACTCTCCAGTTACTCTCCAGTTACTCACCAGTTACTCTCCAGTTACTCTCCAGTTACTCACCAGTTACTCTCCAGTTACTCTCCAGTTACTCTCCAGTTACTCTCCAGTTACTCACCAGTTACTCACCAGTTACTCTCCAGTTACTCACCAGTTACTCTCCAGTTACTCACCAGTTACTCACCAGTTACTCTCCAGTTACTCCTTCACCAGTTACTCTCCAGTTACTCTCCAGTTACTCTCCAGTTACTCACCAGTTACTCACCAGTTACTCTCCAGTTACTCTCCAGTTACTCTCCAGTTACTCTCCAGTTACTCTCCAGTTACTCTCCAGTTACTCACCAGTTACTCTCCAGTTACTCTCCAGTTACTCACCAGTTACTCACCAGTTACTCACCAGTTACTCTCCAGTTACTCACCAGTTACTCACCAGTTACTCACCAGTTACTCTCCAGTTACTCACCAGTTACTCTCCAGTTACTCTCCAGTTACTCACCAGTTACTCACCAGTTACTCTCCAGTTACTCACCAGTTACTCACCAGTTACTCACCAGTTACTCTCCAGTTACTCTCCAGTTACTCACCAGTTACTCTCCAGTTACTCTCCAGTTACTCTCCAGTTACTCTCCAGTTACTCACCAGTTACTCTCCAGTTACTCACCAGTTACTCTCCAGTTACTCTCCAGTTACTCTCCAGTTACTCTCCAGTTACTCACCAGTTACTCTCCAGTTACTCACCAGTTACTCACCAGTTACTCTCCAGTTACTCACCAGTTACTCACCAGTTACTCTCCAGTTACTCTCCAGTTACTCACCAGTTACTCTCCAGTTACTCACCAGTTACTCTCCAGTTACTCTCCAGTTACTCTCCAGTTACTCACCAGTTACTCACCAGTTACTCACCAGTTACTCTCCAGTTACTCTCCAGTTACTCACCAGTTACTCACCAGTTACTCTCCAGTTACTCTCCAGTTACTCTCCAGTTACTCACCAGTTACTCTCCAGTTACTCACCAGTTACTCTCCAGTTACTCTCCAGTTACTCTCCAGTTACTCTCCAGTTACTCACCAGTTACTCTCCAGTTACTCTCCAGTTACTCTCCAGTTACTCTCCAGTTACTCTCCAGTTACTCTCCAGTTACTCACCAGTTACTCACCAGTTACTCTCCAGTTACTCTCCAGTTACTCACCAGTTACTCACCAGTTACTCTCCAGTTACTCTCCAGTTACTCTCCAGTTACTCACCAGTTACTCACCAGTTACTCACCAGTTACTCTCCAGTTACTCACCAGTTACTCTCCAGTTACTCTCCAGTTACTCACCAGTTACTCTCCAGTTACTCTCCAGTTACTCTCCAGTTACTCTCCAGTTACTCACCAGTTACTCTCCAGTTACTCACCAGTTACTCTCCAGTTACTCACCAGTTACTCTCCAGTTACTCTCCAGTTACTCACCAGTTACTCACCAGTTACTCTCCAGTTACTCACCAGTTACTCTCCAGTTACTCTCCAGTTACTCACCAGTTACTCTCCAGTTACTCACCAGTTACTCTCCAGTGGAAAATAATCGAACTCAACTCGTGGGTCGGACAGGCGACTGTGACGACTCATGGCCCAAACCGCATTTGGCGGAGCCAGGAGACTGAATCTTCACCCTCGGGGCTCCTCCAGAAACAACGAAAAGCCACTTCGTGTGGCCACGTGGAATGTTCGAGCGCTCACTGCGGAGGGGAGAGGCTGCCACTCCTCTGTCGGGAGCTGGACCGGTACCGCCTGGATCTCTGTGGCATTCAGGAGGACCGGTGGACTGGGTCATGGTGTCTGTGTGTTCAGAGGAGAGGCTGCCACTCCTCTGTCGGGAGCTGGACCGGTACCAGCCTGGATCTCTGTGGCATTCAGGAGGACCGGTGGACTGGTCATGGTGTCTGTGTGTTCAGAGGAGAGGCTGCCACTCCTCTGTCGGGAGCTGGACCGGTACCCGCCTGGATCTCTGTGGCATTCAGGAGGACCGGTGGACTGGTCATGGTGTCTGTGTGTTCAGAGGAGAGGCTGCCACTCCTCTGTCGGGAGCTGGACCGGTACCCGCCTGGATCTCTGTGGCATTCAGGAGGACCGGTGGACTGGTCATGGTGTCTGTGTGTTCAGAGGAGAGGCTGCCACTCCTCTGTCGGGAGCTGGACCGGTACCGCCTGGATCTCTGCGGCATTCAGGAGGACCGGTGGACTGGTCATGGTGTCTGTGTGTTCAGAGGAGAGGCTGCCACTCCTCTGTCGGGAGCTGGACCGGTACCGCCTGGATCTCTGTGGCATTCAGGAGGTCCGGTGGACTGGTCATGGTGTCTGTGTGTTCAGAGGAGAGGCTGCCACTCCTCTGTCAGGAGCTGGACCGGTACCGCCTGGATCTCTGTGGCATTCAGGAGGACCGGTGGACTGGTCATGGTGTCTGTGTGTTCAGAGGAGAGGCTGCCACTCCTCTGTCGGGAGCTGGACCGGTACCGCCTGGATCTCTGTGGCATTCAGGAGGTCCGGTGGACTGGTCATGGTGTCTGTGTGTTCAGAGGAGAGGCTGCCACTCCTCTGTCAGGAGCTGGACCGGTACCGCCTGGATCTCTGTGGCATTCAGGAGGACCGGTGGACTGGTCATGGTGTCTGTGTGTTCAGAGGAGAGGCTGCCACTCCTCTGTCGGGAGCTGGACCGGTACCGCCTGGATCTCAGCGGTATTCAGGAGGTCCGGTGGACCGGCTCTGGCTCCTGCCACCATGAGGGGTGGACAGTCCTCTACTCGGGCTGGTAACCTCTCTACCTTCAATGAATAACCACTAAACCACGACTGAAATCTGTAACTAATAAGCTTGTGCCGGAGGCCCCGTAGGGACAGGCGTCTATGACGTCTCCTGGCCAAACCCCAATTGGCGGAGCCAGGAGATTGAATCTTCACCCTCGGGGCTCCTCCAGAAACAACGAAAAGCCACTTCGTGTGGCCACGTGGAATGTTCGAACGCTCACTGCGGAGGAGAGGCTGCCACTCTTCTGTCAGGAGCTGGACCGGTACCGCCTGGATCTCTGGCATTCAGGAGGTCCGGTGGACCGGCTCTGGCTCCTGCCGCCATGAGGTGTTGGGACAGTCCTCTACTCGGGGCAGGAGACTGCCAAACAACAGGGAGTGGCTCTTCTTCTGAACAAAAGAATGAAGGGGGCGTGGGAGCGTGGCGGTGAGGTGTGGGAAGCTGTAAGCCCCAGGCTACTTTGGGCTCGCCTTCCCATCAACCGGAGGCGAGGAGTGGTGGTCGTGGTTACTTATGCCCCCACTGAAGATGAACATCCGTGGAGGGATGCAGGCAAAGCCGATGAGTCAGATGCCTTCCATGACCTCCTGTCACAGGTGCTGGCTAAAGTGGCCACTCGGGACAGAGTCATCTTGTTGGGTGACTTCAATGCCCGAGTTGGTCATGATGCTGGCACCTGGTCTGGAGTGATTGGAAGGCATGGGCCAGATCAGCTCAATAACAACGGTAGGAGGCTGCTAGACTTCTGTGCAGCCCATGGGCTTGTAATTACCAACACGTTGTTCCGGCATCGGCGCATCCACACAACATCATGGATGCATGCCGGGTCCAAGCAAGAACATCTGCTGGACTACATAGTGACGGACCATCGGATACAAGCCCATGTCCTTGACACCAGGACCTTCCGTGGAGCTGATCTGCCCTCTGACCATTGACTAGTCATCTGTAAGATGCGCCTGACATTCTTCCACTCCGGTGGTGGGTGTACACCCAGGACCACATTCCAGGTCTCACTCCGAATCAGATCAGCGGCATTATCATGTCATTGGCTGCATAACACTGATGTGTGGACGCTACCTGGTCTGTCATTCCACATGAAGCTTTAGGTCGTCTCGGTCACAGTCATGCCCTCGCTTCTCTACGCTTGCGAAATGTGGACCCCCCTAATGGAACATCTTCGCCGGTTAGAAACATTTAGGCTTGGCCTGCCTACGATCCATCCTGGGTTTAACCAGCAGGCTGGATTGTGTGAGGAGCTCACAAATCCTTGAAAGATCTGGTCAAAGTCCCATCGGTGAGCTCCTCCGGCAGGCAAGGCTGCGTTGGCTGGGTCATGTAGCCCGCATGACCAGCCACCGCATGCCTCAACAGCTTTTGTTCGGCCGGATCGAGGGGGCTAAACGGGCGCGCACGGGCTAGAGAAGAGATGGAGTGATGGGTGAGTGTGTGGGTGAGTGAGTGGGTGGGTGAGTGAGTGGGTGAGTGTGTGAGTGAGTGGGTGAGTGAGTGGGTGAGTGTGTGAGTGACACGGGCTAGAGAAGAGATGGAGTGATGTGGTACAGGAGGACGTGGAGCTGAGTGAACTTGCCGATGACTGGTACCAGCGGTACCAGTCATCGGTTGTGAAAGTGGCCCCCTCTCTAATGGAACATCTTCGCTGGCTAGAAACATTTAGGCTGGCCTGGGTATAACCAGCAGGCTGGTTTGTGCGAGGAGCTCATAAATCCTTGAAAGATCTGGACAAAGTCCCATCAATGAGTTCCTCCGGCAGGGAAGGCTGCGTTGGCTGGGTCATGTAGCCGGCATGCTCAGCCACCGCAAGCATAAGCAACTTCTGTTTGGCAGGATAGAGGGGGCTAAAAGGTCACGACACGAACTGCAGAAGAGATGCAGGAGATAGGTGAGTGGGTGGGTGGGTGGGTGAGTGGGTGAGTGAGTGAGTGAGTGGGTGAGTGGATGAGTGGTTGGGTTGGTGAGTGGGTGGGTGGGTGAGTGGGTCGGTGGGTGGGTGGGTGAGTGGGTGGGTGGGTGTATGAGTGGGTGGGTGTGTGAGTGTGTGGGCGGGTGTGTGAGTGGGTGGGTGAGTTGGTGAGTGGGTATCTGAGTGAGTGGGTGGGTGTGTGAGTGGGTGAGTGGGTCGGTGAGTGGGTGGGTAAGTGGGTGAGTGGGTGTGTGGATATCTTTATCATAATCAGGATGATTGGCTGAGTGGGTGGGTGTGTGAGTGGCTGAGTATATGTGTTTGTGTGTGTATACGCGTGTTTGTGTGTGTATGTGTGTATCATATGAGTACCTAGTGGCGTTGTGTCTGTACATGTAACTGTGTGTTTGTAGTGGGGAGCGGTGGGTGTAGTGGTTAGCGCTACGCTGCGCTACGATCCGGGAGAACCAAGTTCCATTCCCGCTCACGGCCAACGCCAGTGACGATTATCTGAACCGGTCCCTGGCCTCCCCTAGGTCGACTCAGCCTCAAATGAATACCTGGTGCGGTGTGTAAACATTGCCACTAGGCAATGTTTGTGTGTGTGTGTTTGTGTGTGTGTGTTTGTGTGCGTGTGTCTGTGTGTGTGTGTCTGTGTGTGTGTGCGTGTGTCTGTGTGTGCGTGTGTCTGTGTGTGTGTGCGTGTGTGTGTGTGCGTGTCTGTGTGTGTGTGTGCGTGTGCGTGTCTGTGTGTGTGTGTGTATGTGTGTGTGGGGAGTGGTGGGTGTAGTGGTTAGCGCTACGCTGCGCTATGAACCCGGCGACACGAGTTCGATTCCCGCTCACGGTCAACGCCAGTGACGATTATCTGAACCGGTCCCGGGCCTCCCCTAGGTCGACTCAGCCTAGTGCTGTGATCGCGTAGTAAACATCGACACTGGGGAGACAAAGGCGGCCGGGCGTAGTACAGGGAACTCCATTACTTTGAACATGAAAAACATGTGACATCTACATCTGCAGAACGCGAAGAACCAGTGGCATCTACATCTACAGAACGTGAAGAACCAGTGGCATCTACATCAGCAGAAAACGAAGAACCAGTAGCATCTACATCTGTAGAACGTGAAGAACCAGTGGCATCTACATCTGCAGAACGTGAAGAACCAGTGGCATCTACATTTGCAGAAGGGGAAGAACCAGGGGCATCTACATCTGCAGAACGTGAAGAACCAGTGGCATCTACATCAGCAGAACGTGAAGAACCAGTGGCATCTACATCTGCAGAACGCGAAGAACCAGTGGCATCTACATCTACAGAACGTGAAGAACCAGTGGCATCTACATCAGCAGAAAACGAAGAACCAGTAGCATCTACATCTGTAGAACGTGAAGAACCAGTGGCATCTACATCTGCAGAACGTGAAGAACCAGTGGCATCTACATCTACAGAACGTGAAGAACCAGTGGCATCTACATCTTCAGAACATGAAGAACCAGTGGCATCTACATCTGCAGAGCGTGAAGAACCAGTGGCATCTACATCTGCAGAACGTGAAGAACCAGTGGCATCTACATCTACAGAACGTGAAGAACCAGTGGCATCTACATCTACAGAACGTGAAGAACCAGTGGCATCTACATCTACAGAACGTGAAGAACCAGTGGCATCTACATCTACAGAACGTGAAGAACCAGTGGCATCTACATCTGCAGAACGTGAAGAACCAGTGGCATCTACATCTGCAGAACGTGAAGAACCAGTGGCATCTACATCTACAGAACGTGAAGAACCAGTGGCATCTACATCTGCAGAACGCGAAGAACCAGTGGCATCTACATCTGCAGAACGTGAAGAACCAGTGGCATCTACATCTACAGAACGTGAAGAACCAGTGGCATCTACATCTGCAGAACGCGAAGAACCAGTGGCATCTACATCTGCAGAACGTGAGGAACCAGTGACATCTACATCTACAGAACGTGAAGAACCAGTGGCATCTACATCTGCAGAACGTGAAGAACCAGTGGCATCTACATCTACAGAACGTGAAGAACCAGTGGCATCTACATCTGCAGAACGTGAAGAACCAGTGGCATCTACATCTGCAGAACGTGAAGAACCAGTGGCATCTACATCTGCAGAACGCGAAGAACCAGTGGCATCTACATCTGCAGAACGCGAAGAACCAGTGGCATCTACATCTGCAGAACGTGAAGAACCAGTGGCATCTACATCTACAGAACGTGAAGAACCAGTGACATCTACATCAGCAGAAAACGAAGAACCAGTAGCATATACATCTGTAGAACGTGAAGAACCAGTGGCATCTACATCTGCAGAACGTGAAGAACCAGTGGCATCTACATTTGCAGAAGGGGAAGAACCAGGGGCATCTACATCTGCAGAACGTGAAGAACCAGTGGCATCTACATCAGCAGAACGTGAAGAACCAGTGGCATCTACATCTGCAGAATGTGAAGAACCAGTGGCATCTACATCTGCAGAACGTGAAGAACCAGTGGCATCTACATTTGTAGAACGTGAAGAACCAGTGGCATCTACATCTGCAGAATGTGAAGAACCAGTGGCATCTACATCTGCAGAACGTGAAGAACCAGTGGCATCTACATCTGCAGAACGTGAAGAACCAGTGGCATCTACATCTACAGAACGTGAAGAACCAGTGGCATCTACATCTTCAGAACATGAAGAACCAGTGGCATCTACATCTGCAGAGCGTGAAGAACCAGTGGCATCTACATCTGCAGAACGTGAAGAACCAGTGGCATCTACATCTACAGAACGTGAAGAACCAGTGGCATCTACATCTACAGAACGTGAAGAACCAGTGGCATCTACATCTACAGAACGTGAAGAACCAGTGGCATCTACATCAGCAGAAAACGAAGAACCAGTAGCATCTACATCTGTAGAACGTGAAGAACCAGTGGCATCTACATCTGCAGAACGTGACGAACCAGTGGCATCTACATCTACAGAACGTGAAGAACCAGTGGCATCTACATCTTCAGAACATGAAGAACCAGTGGCATCTACATCTGCAGAGCGTGAAGAACCAGTGGCATCTACATCTGCAGAACGTGAAGAACCAGTGGCATCTACATCTACAGAACGTGAAGAACCAGTGGCATCTACATCTACAGAACGTGAAGAACCAGTGGCATCTACATCTACAGAACGTGAAGAACCAGTGGCATCTACATCTACAGAACGTGAAGAACCAGTGGCATCTACATCTGCAGAACGTGAAGAACCAGTGGCATCTACATCTGCAGAACGTGAAGAACCAGTGGCATCTACATCTACAGAACGTGAAGAACCAGTGGCATCTACATCTGCAGAACGCGAAGAACCAGTGGCATCTACATCTGCAGAACGTGAAGAACCAGTGGCATCTACATCTACAGAACGTGAAGAACCAGTGGCATCTACATCTGCAGAACGCGAAGAACCAGTGGCATCTACATCTGCAGAACGTGAGGAACCAGTGACATCTACATCTACAGAACGTGAAGAACCAGTGGCATCTACATCTGCAGAACGTGAAGAACCAGTGGCATCTACATCTACAGAACGTGAAGAACCAGTGGCATCTACATCTGCAGAACGTGAAGAACCAGTGGCATCTACATCTGCAGAACGTGAAGAACCAGTGGCATCTACATCTGCAGAACGCGAAGAACCAGTGGCATCTACATCTGCAGAACGCGAAGAACCAGTGGCATCTACATCTGCAGAACGTGAAGAACCAGTGGCATCTACATCTACAGAACGTGAAGAACCAGTGACATCTACATCAGCAGAAAACGAAGAACCAGTAGCATCTACATCTGTAGAACGTGAAGAACCAGTGGCATCTACATCTGCAGAACGTGAAGAACCAGTGGCATCTACATTTGCAGAAGGGGAAGAACCAGGGGCATCTACATCTGCAGAACGTGAAGAACCAGTGGCATCTACATCAGCAGAACGTGAAGAACCAGTGGCATCTACATCTGCAGAATGTGAAGAACCAGTGGCATCTACATCTGCAGAACGTGAAGAACCAGTGGCATCTACATTTGTAGAACGTGAAGAACCAGTGGCATCTACATCTGCAAAATGTGAAGAACCAGTGGCATCTACATCTGCAGAACGTGAAGAACCAGTGGCATCTACATCTGCAGAACGTGAAGAACCAGTGGCATCTACATCTACAGAACGTGAAGAACCAGTGGCATCTACATCTTCAGAACATGAAGAACCAGTGGCATCTACATCTGCAGAGCGTGAAGAACCAGTGGCATCTACATCTGCAGAACGTGAAGAACCAGTGGCATCTACATCTACAGAACGTGAAGAACCAGTGGCATCTACATCTACAGAACGTGAAGAACCAGTGGCATCTACATCTACAGAACGTGAAGAACCAGTGGCATCTACATCTACAGAACGTGAAGAACCAGTGGCATCTACATCTGCAGAACGTGAAGAACCAGTGGCATCTACATCTGCAGAACGTGAAGAACCAGTGGCATCTACATCTACAGAACGTGAAGAACCAGTGGCATCTACATCTGCAGAACGCGAAGAACCAGTGGCATCTACATCTGCAGAACGTGAAGAACCAGTGGCATCTACATCTACAGAACGTGAAGAACCAGTGGCATCTACATCTGCAGAACGTGAAGAACCAGTGGCATCTACATCTGCAGAACGTGAAGAACCAGTGGCATCTACATCTGCAGAACGCGAAGAACCAGTGGCATCTACATCTGCAGAACGCGAAGAACCAGTGGCATCTACATCTGCAGAACGTGAAGAACCAGTGGCATCTACATCTACAGAACGTGAAGAACCAGTGACATCTACATCTGCAGAACGTGAAGAACCAGTGGCATCTACATCTGCAGAACGTGAAGAACCAGTGGCATCTACATTTACAGAACGTGAAGAACCAGTGGCATCTACATCTGCAGAACGTGAAGAACCAGTGGCATCTACATCTGCAGAACGTGAAGAACCAGTGGCATCTACATCTACAGAACGTGAAGAACCAGTGACATCTACATCTGCAGAACGTGAAGAACCAGTGGCATCTACATCTGTAGAACGTGAAGAACCAGTGGCATCTACATGTAGTGTAGTAGTGTATAGTGTAGTGTAGTAGTGTATAGTGTAGTGTAGTAGTGTATAGTGTAGTGTAGTAGTATATAGTGTAGTGTAGTAGTGTATAGTGTAGTGTAGTAGTGTATAGTGTAGTGTAGTAGTGTATAGTGTAGTGTAGTAGTGTATAATGTAGTGTAGTAGTGTATAGTGTAGTGTAGTAGTGTATAGTGTAGTGTAGTAGTGTATAATGTAGTGTAGTAGTGTATAGTGTAGTGTAGTAGTATATAGTGTAGTGTAGTAGTGTATAGTGTAGTGTAGTAGTGTATAGTGTAGTGTAGTAGTGTATAATGTAGTGTAGTAGTATATAGTGTAGTGTAGTAGTGTATAGTGTAGTGTAGTAGTGTATAATGTAGTGTAGTAGTGTATAGTGTAGTGTAGTAGTGTATAGTGTAGTGTAGTAGTGTATAATGTAGTGTAGTAGTGTATAGTGTAGTGTAGTAGTATATAGTGTAGTGTAGTAGTGTATAGTGTAGTGTAGTAGTGTATAGTGTATAGTGTAGTAGTGTATAATGTAGTGTAGTAGTATATAGTGTAGTAGTGTATAGTGTAGTGTAGTAGTGTATAGTGTAGTGTAGTAGTGTATAGTGTAGTGTAGTCGTGTATAGTGTAGTGTAGTAGTGTATAGTGTAGTGTAGTAGTGTATACTATGGTATAGTAGTTAATACTATAGTATAGTAGTATATACTGTAGTGTAGTAGTAGTGTGTAGTGTAGTGTATAATGTAGTGTAGTAGTGTATAATGTAGTCGTGTATACTGTAATGTAGTAGTATATACACTATAGTATAGTAGTATATACTGTAGTATAGTAGTATATACTATAATGTAGTAGTATATAGTATAGTAGTATATACTATAGTATAGTAGTTAATACTATAGTATAGTAGTTAATACTATAGTATAGTAGTTAATACTATAGTATAGTAGTTAATACTATAGTATAGTAGTATACAGTGTAGTGTAATACCAGCACGAGCACAGCCAACTGCTAACCTAACTCTTTAGTAACTAGAGGCGTCTCAGCACTGACCCACATCTCATCAGCCGCGTGTGTGGCTCCCTCTGTTCCACTTGGCGCCTGAGGCTTTGCCCTCCGCTAAGATCGTGGGAGGAGGAGGAGGGGGGGGACGTTGTGTTTAACGGAGTGAACCCCTTTGAAGTGGAATTATTATAGCCACCGACTGTGGGAGAGAGCAAGCCTGGAGTGACTCCAACGACGTGTGCGTGCGTGTGTGTTAGTGTGTGGGTGTGTGTTAGTGTGTGTGTGTGTGTTAGTGTGTGTGTGTGTGTAAGTGTGCGTAAGTGTGTGTAAGTGTTAGTGTGTGTGTGTGTGTTAATGTGCGTGGGTGTTAGTGTGTGTGTTAATTTGTGTGTGTTTGTGTTAGTGTGTTAGTGTGTGCGTGTGTGTTAGTGTGTGGGTGTGTGTTAGTGTGTGTGTGTGTGTAAGTGTTAGTGTGTGTGTAAGTGTGTAAGTGTGTGTGTGGTAGTGGGTGTGTGTTAGTGCGTGGGTGTGTTAGTGTGTGTAAGTGGGGGTGTGTGTGTAAGTGTTTGTAAGTGTGTGTAAGTGTTAGTGTGTGTGTGTGTGTGTTAATGTGCGTGGGTGTTAGTGTGTGTGTTAATGTGTGTGTGTTTGTGTTAGTGTGTTAGTGTGTGCGTGTGTGTTAGTGTGTGGGTGTGTGTAAGTGTGTGTGTGTTAGTGTGTGTGTGTGTGTGTGTAAGTGTGCGTAAGTGTGTGTGTGTGTTAGTGTGTGTGTGTGTGTTAATGTGTGTGTAAGTGGGGGTGTGTGTGTAAGTGTTTGTAAGTGTGTGTAAGTGTTAGTGTGTGTGTGCGTAAGTGTGTGTGTACGTAAGTGTGTGTGTGTGTGTAAGTGTGTGTGTGTAAGTGTGTGTGTTAGTGGGTGTGTGTTAGTGTGTGTGTGTGTTAGTGTGTATGTTAGTGTGTAAGGGAGTGTTAGTGAGTGTGTGTTAGTGTGTGTGTTAGTGTGTGTGTGTTAGTGTATGTGTGTGTTAGTGTGCGTAAGTGTGTGTGTGTGTAAGTGTGTGTAAGTGTGTGTAAGTGTGTGTGTGTAATTGTGTGTGTGTAATTGTGTGTGTGTTAGTGTGTTAGTGGGTGTGTGTGTTAGTGTGTGTGTTAGTGTGTATGTAAGTGTGTGTGTGTGTTGGTGGGTGTGTGTTAGTGTGTGTGTAAGTGTGTTAATGTGTGTGTGTTAGTGTGTGCATAAGTGTGTGTGTGTGTTAGTGTGTGTGTTAGTGTGTGTGTGTGTTAATGTGTGTAAGTCTGTGTAATTGTGTGTGTTAGTGTGTAATTGTGTGTTAGTGTGTGTGTAAGTGTGTGTGTTAGTGTGTGTTAGTGTGTGTCAGTGTGTGTGTAAGTGTGTGTGTGTTAGTGTGTGAGTGCGTGGGTGTGTTAGTGTGTGTGTTAATGTGTTTGTGTGCGTGTGTGTAAGTGTGTGTTAATGTGTGTGTGTAAATGTGTGTGTGTGTAATTGTGTTAGTGTGTGTGTGTTAGTGTGTGAGTGCGTGGGTGTGTTCGTGTGTGTGTGTTAATGTGTGTGTAATTGTGCGTGTGTTAATGTGTGTGTGTAAGTGTGTTAGTGTGTGTAAGTGTGTGTTAGTGTGTGCGTGTGTTAGTAAGTAAGCGTGTGTGTAAGTAAGCGTGTGTGTGTGTGTGTGTAAGTAAGCGTGTGTGTGTGTGTAAGCCGAGTGGACTTGCCGATGACTGGTACCAGCGGTGTCAAGATCGGCCTCAGTGGAGGAGGCTCGTGAAGGACGCTACTGGGCAGTTGGAGGCAGTCGCCCTCCAACAACAACGGAGGGCGGAGGAGCGACGCTCACAACAACGAGCGGAGCGCCGGGTGGCTAAAGCACAGCAAGTTGGCACAGTAGGGGGCACAGGTGGTGCATCAGCCAGTCATCTCGGTCATCTCGGTCAGTCGACCCGTGGCACCTGCTGGGTCTGCCCCCTGACCTCATGTGGCCTCAACGTGCACCTAGCCTGGCACAAGCGTCGTGGTTACGTGGTGAATGGCGGTTGTTATTGTTGTGAGTGTGAGTCTGTGTGTGTGAGTCTGTGAGTATGTGAATGTGTGAGTGTGTGAGTCTGTGAGTATGTGAATGTGTGAGTGTGTGAGTCTGTGTGTGTGTGAGTCTGTGAGTGTGTGAGTGTGTGTGAGTCTGTGTGTGTCAGTCTGTGAGTATGTGAATGTGTGAGTGTGTGTGAGTCTGTGAGTATGTGAATGTGTGAGTGTGTGAGTCTGTGAGTATGTGAATGTGTGAGTGTGTGTGAGTCTGTGTGTGAGTCTGTAAGTATGTGAATGTGTGAGTGTGTGAGTCTGTGAGTATGTGAATGTGTGAGTGTGTGTGAGTCTGTGTGTGTGTGAATGTGTGAGTGTGTGAGTCTGTGAGTATGTGAATGTGTGAGTGTGTGTGAGTCTGTGTGTGTGTGAGTCTGTAAGTATGTGAGTGTGTGAGTCTGTGAGTATGTGAATGTGTGAGTGTGTGTGAGTCTGTGTGTGTGTGAGTATGTGAATGTGTGAGTCTGTGTGAGTCTGTGAGTGTGTGAGTCTGTGAGTATGTGAATGTGTGAGTGTGTGAGTCTGTGATTATGTGAATGTGTGAGTGTGTGAGTCTGTGAGTATGTGAATGTGTGAGTGTGTGAGTCTGTGAGTGTGTGAGTCTGTGAGTGTGTGAATGTGTGAGTGTGTGAGTCTGTGAGTGTGTGAATGTGTGAGTGTGTGAGTCTGTGAGTATGTGAATGTGTGAGTGTGTGAGTCTGTGAGTGTGAGTCTGTGAGTATGTGAATGTGTGAGTGTGTGAGTCTGTGAGTGTGTGAATGTGTGAGTGTGTGAGTCTGTGAGTGTGTGAATGTGTGAGTGTGTGAGTCTGTGAGTGTGAGTCTGTGAGTATGTGAATGTGTGAGTCTGTGAGTCTGTGAGTATGTGAATGTGTGAGTGTGTGAGTCTGTGAGTGTGTGAATGTGTGAGTGTGTGAGTCTGTGAGTATGTGAGTATGTGAATGTGTGAGTGTGTGAGTCTGTGAGTATGTGAATGTGTGAGTGTGTGAGTCTGTGAATGTGTGAGTGTGTGAGTGTGTGAGTATGTGAATGTGTGAGTGTGTGAATGTGTGAGTGTGTGAGTCTGTGAGTATGTGAATGCGTGAGTGTGTGAGTCTGTGAGTATGTGAATGTGTGAGTGTGTGAATGTGTGA
This sequence comes from Lampetra fluviatilis, assembly GCF_964198595.1. Taxonomy (NCBI): domain Eukaryota; kingdom Metazoa; phylum Chordata; class Hyperoartia; order Petromyzontiformes; family Petromyzontidae; genus Lampetra; species Lampetra fluviatilis. The sequence goes on along the minus strand of NW_027620581.1, from coordinate 46,923 downwards.
GTGTGTGAGTCTGTGAGTGTGTGAATGTGTGAGTGTGTGAGTCTGTGAGTATGTGAATGTGTGAGTGTGTGAGTCTGTGAGTATGTGAATGTGTGAGTGTGTGAGTCTGTGAATGTGTGAGTGTGTGAGTGTGTGAGTATGTGAATGTGTGAGTGTGTGAATGTGTGAGTGTGTGAGTCTGTGAGTATGTGAATGTGTGAGTGTGTGAGTCTGTGAGTATGTGAATGTGTGAGTGTGTGAGTGTGTGAGTATGTGAATGTGTGAGTGTGTGAATGTGTGAGTGTGTGAGTCTGTGAGTATGTGAATGTGTGAGTCTGTGAGTATGTGAATGTGTGAGTCTGTGAGTATGTGAATGTGTGAGTGTGTGAGTCTGTGAGTGTGTGAATGTGTGAGTCTGTGAGTATGTGAATGTGTGAGTCTGTGAGTATGTGAATGTGTGAATGTGTGTGAGTCTGTGAGTATGTGAATGTGTGAATGTGTGTGAGTCTGTGAGTATGTGAATGTGTGAGTGTGTGAGTCTGTGAGTATGTGAATGTGTGCGTGTGTGAGTCTGTGAGTATGTGAATGTGTGAGTGTGTGAGTCTGTGAGTATGTGAATGTGTGAGTGTGTGAGTCTGTGAGTGTGTGAGTGTGTGAGTGTGTGAGTCTGTGAGTATGTGAATGTGTGAGTGTGTGAGTCTGTGAGTGTGTGAGTCTGTGAGTATGTGAATGTGTGAGTGTGTGAGTGTGTGAGTATGTGAATGTGTGAGTGTGTGAGTCTGTGAGTATGTGAATGTGTGAGTGTGTGAGTCTGTGAGTATGTGAATGTGTGAGTGTGTGCGTCTGTGAGTATGTGAATGTGTGAGTGTGTGAGTCTGTGAGTGTGTGAGTCTGTGAGTGTGTGAGTCTGTGAGTGTGTGAATGTGTGAGTGTGTGAGTCTGTGAGTGTGTGAATGTGTGAGTGTGTGAGTCTGTGAGTATGTGAATGTGTGAGTGTGTGAGTCTGTGAGTATGTGAATGTGTGAGTGTGTGAGTCTGTGAGTATGTGAATGTGTGAGTGTGTGAGTCTGTGAGTATGTGAATGTGTGAGTGTGTGAGTCTGTGAGTGTGTGAGTCTGTGAGTCTGTGAGTGTGTGAGTCTGTGAATGTGTGAGTGTGTGAGTCTGTGAGTGTGTGAATGTGTGAGTGTGTGAGTCTGTGAGTATGTGAATGTGTGAGTGTGTGTGAGTCTGTGTGTGTGTGGGGGGAGTGGTGGGTGTAGTGGTTAGCGCTACACAGCGACCCGAGTTCGATTCCCACTCATGGCCAACACCACTGGTGACGATCATCTGAACCGGTTCCTGGGCATCTCCTAGGTCGACTGAGCCTCAAACGAGTTCCACGGTGCTGTGGTGAACATCGCTAGCAACTGGGGAGACAAAGGCGGCCGGTTCCTGGGCCTCACCTAGGTCGACTCAGCCTCAAACGAGTACCCGGTGCCGTGGTGACAGTAGCTGCTGCTACTCGCTAACAGCACTTGCCCCTACAGCCTGTCACAGGCTACACGGGGGATCTTTGTCTTTGTGTCTGTGTTTGTGGTTGTGTGTATGTGTGAGTGAGTGTGTATGTATGTGCGTGACTGTGTGTGTGTGTGTGACTGTGTGTGTGTGACTGTGTTTGTGTGTGTGACTGTGTGTGTGTGACTGTGTGTGTGTGTGACTGTGTGTGTGACTGTGTGTGTGTGACTGTGTGTGTGTGACTGTGTGTGTGTGAGTGACTGTGTGTGTGAGTGACTGTGTGTGACTGTGTGTGACTGTGTGTGTGTGTGACTGTGTGTGTGTGTGACTGTGTGTGTAACTGTGTGTGTGTGTGACTGTGTGTGTGTGTGTGACTGTGTGTGTGAGTGACTGTGTGTGACTGTGTGTGACTGTGTGTGTGTGTGACTGTGTGTGTGTGTGACTGTGTGTGTAACTGTGTGTGTGTGTGACTGTGTGTGTGAGTGACTGTGTGTGACTGTGTGTGACTGTGTGTGTGTGACTGTGTGTGTGTGTGACTGTGTGTGTGTGTGACTGTGTGTGTGAGTGACTGTGTGTGACTGTGTGTGTGTGTGACTGTGTGTGTGACTAGGTGTGTGTGACTGTGTGTGTGTGTGACTGTGTGTGTGTGACTGTGTGACTGTGTGTGTGTGACTGTGTGTGTGACTGTGTGTGACTGTGTGTGTGTGACTGTGTGTGACTGTGTGTGTGTGTGACTGTGTGTGTGTGACTGTGTGTGTGTGACTGTGTGTGTGTGACTGTGGGTGTGTGACTGTGTGTGTGTGTGTGACTGTGTGTGTGACTGTGTGTGTGTGTGTGTGATTGTGTGTGTGACTGTGTGTGTGTGACTGTGGGTGTGTGACTGTGTGTGTGACTGTGTGACTGTGTGTGTGTGACTGTGTGTGTGACTGTGTGTGTGTGATTGTGTGACTATGTGTGTGACTGTGTGTGTGTGACTGTGTCTGACTGTGTGTGTGACTGTGTGTGTGTGACTGTGTGTGTGTGACTGTGGGTGTGTGACTGTGGGTGTGTGACTGTGTGTTTGTGACTGTGTGTGGCTGTGTCTGACTGTGTGTGTGTGACTGTGGGTGTGTGACTGTGTGTGTGTGACTGTGGGTGTGTGACTGTGTGTGTGACTGTGTGTGTGTGTGACTGTGTGTGTGTGTGACTGTGTGTGTGTGTGACTGTGTGTGTGTGTGACTGTGTGTGTGTGTGACTGTGTGTGTGTGTGACTGTGTGTGTGTGTGACTGTGTGTGTGACTGTGTGTGTGTGTGACTGTGTGTGTGTGACTGCGTGTGTGTGACTGCGTGTGTGTGACTGTGTGTGTGTGACTGTGTGTGTGTGTGACTGCGTGTGTGTGACTGTGTGTGTGACTGTGAGTGTGTGACTGTGTGTGTGTGACTGTGTGTGTGACTGTGAGTGTGTGTGACTGTGTGTGTGACTGCGTGTGTGTGACTGTGTGTGTGTGACTGTGTGTGTGTGTAACTGTGTGTGTGTGACTGTGTGTGTGACTGTGAGTGTGTGACTGTGTGTGTGTGACTGTGTGTGTGACTGTGTGTGTGTGTGTGTGACTGTGTGTGTGACTGTGTGTGTGTGACTGTGTGTGTGTGTGACTGTGTGTGTGACTGTGTGTGTGTGACTGTGTGTGTGTGACTGTGTGTGTGTGTGACTGTGTGTGACTGTGTCTGACTGTGTGTGTGTGTGACTGTGTGTGACTGTGTGTGTGTGTGACTGTGTGTGTGTGACTGTGTGTGTGTGTGACTGTGTGTGTGTGACTGTGTGTGTGTGACTGTGTGTTTGAGTGACTGTGTGTGACTGTGTGTGTGTGTGACTGTGTGTGTGTGACTGTGTGTGTGTGCCTGTGTGTGTGAGTGACTGTGTGTGACTGTGTGTGTGACTGTGTGTGTGTGACTGTGTATGTGTGTGACTGTGTGTGTGTGTGACTGTGTGTGTGACTGTGTGTGTGTGACTGTGTGTGTGTGACTGTGTGTGTGTGACTGTGTGTGTGTGACTGTGTGTGTGTGTGACTGTGTGTGTGTAACTGTGTGTGTGTGACTGTGTGTGTGTGACTGTGTGTGTGTGACTGTGTGTGTGTGTGACTGTGTGTGTGACTGTGTGTGTGACTGTGTGTGTGACTGTGTGTGTGACTGTGTGTGTGTGACTGTGTGTGTGTGTGACTGTGTGTGACTGTGTGTGTGTGACTGTGTGTGAGTGACTGTGTGTGTGACTGTGTGTGTGTGTGAGTGACTGTGTGTGACTGTGTGTGTGTGTGACTGTGTGTGTGACTGTGTGTGTGACTGTGTGTGTGTGTGACTGTGTGTGTGTGTGACTGTGTGTGTGAGTAACTGTGTGTGTGTGAGTGACTGTGTGTGACTGTGTGTGTGTGACTGTGTGTGTCTGACTGTGTGTGTGTGACTGTGTGTGTGTGACTGTGTGTGTGACTGTGTGTGTGTGACTGTGTGTGTGTGACTGTGTGTGTCTGACTGTGTGTGTGTGACTGTGTGTGTGTGACTGTGTGTGTGTGACTGTGTGTGTGACTGTGTGTGTGACTGTGTGTGTGTGACTGTGTGTGTGTGACTGTGTGTGTGACTGTGTGTGTGTGTGACTGTGTGTGTGTGACTGTGTGTGTATGTGTGTGTGTGTGTGTGACTGTGTGTGTGTGACTGTGTGTGTGAGTGACTGTGTGTGACTGTGTGTGTGAGTGACTGTGTGTGACTGTGTGTGTGTGACTGTGTGTGTGTGACTGTGTGTGTGTGACTGTGTGTGTGTGTGACTGTGTGTGTGTGACTGTGTGTGTGTGACTGTGTGTGTGTGACCGTGTGTGTGTGACTGTGTGTGTGTGACTGTGTGACTGTGTGTGTGTGTGACTGTGTGTGTGTGACTGTGTGTGACTGTGTGTGTGTGTGACTGTGTGTGTGTGACTGTGTGT
>NW_027620581.1:5000-37500 GCF_964198595.1 Lampetra fluviatilis | reverse complement strand
AGACACACACAGACACACAAAGACACATTCATATATACAGACACACAGACACACACACAGATACAGAGACACGTACAGACACAGAGACACACACAGACACACACAGACACACACACAGACACACACAAACACACACAGACACGGACACAGAGACACAGAGACACACAGACACACACACACAGACACAGAGACACACACAGACACACACAGATAAACACACAGACACAGAGACACACACAGACACACTCAGATATCTACAATGTTTTAGACGTCATCTGCTTCCGAGATGAAATGTGCTGTTTATGATCGATTTTGACGTGCTGAATTCAAATATGGCAATTAAAAAAAACGATTGGCTTCTGTTCCCAAGATAGTTAAGCTTTTGCATGTTACGCCTGTGTATATTGTGCAGATAGAGTTTAACTCGTGAATTGTAAACCGAGTTTTGTTCATGTGTTTATGGCGGATTTACATGCTAACAAGTCACCTGCCCTGTTCACGTAACACTTTAAAAAATTAACCCGTAAAAACAAAGTGTTTCACTCTAAATCCTTTATATGCGTGGCGGCTAGAGTCCTCTCGTCCTCTGGCTTGAGATGGCTGCCACCTATGGGTCAGATGATTGTCTGTCACCATTAAGCAATTGGCAATTACATATTTATTTATTTTTCCCTAAACAGTGTAAGATTTTGGGCATTTTTTTTCGCGAACATTAATAGTCACGCACAACGAGTCTGCGTGCAAAATGTCAGCTCGATTGGATCACGGGAAGTGGGTTAAAAAACGACCGAAAGATTTGCACGGTCGTAAGCGCGCAAGCAAGCAAGTGAACTTAATATAAAGGATTTAAAAATCAGCACAGCAAAATAACTGTAGTGGGAGTTATTTGTGAGCCGGGTGGTGGTGGGAATTAGGTTTCAAGTAGGAATCTGTGTGGGTGACCTTCCTGTAGACAGAACGTTCTAAATATCCATCAGGTCTCCTCTCAAACAGAACATCCAAGAATGGTAGTTTGCCATCTTTCTCCACTTCCGTGGTGAATCTGATGGATGGGTCCTAGATTTGAAGCTAATATAAAGGATTTAAAAAGGCACAGCAAAATAACTGTAGTGGGAGTTATTTGTGAGCCGGGTGGTGGTGGGAATTAGGTTTCAAGTAGGAATCTGTGTGGGTGACCTTCCTGTAGACAGAACGTTCTAAATATCCATCAGGTCTCCTCTCAAACAGAACATCCAAGAATGGTAGTTTGCCATCTTTTTCCACTTCCGTGGTGAATCTGATGGATGGGTCCTAGATTTGAAGCTAATATAAAGGATTTAAAAAGGCACAGCAAAATAACTGTAGTGGGAGTTATTTGTGAGCCGGGTGGTGGTGGGAATTAGGTTTCAAGTAGGAATCTGTGTGGGTGACCTTCCTGTAGACAGAACGTTCTAAATATCCATCAGGTCTCCTCTCAAACAGAACATCCAAGAATGGTAGTTTGCCATCTTTCTCCACTTCCGTGGTGAATCTGATGGATGGGTCCTAGATTTGAAGCTAATATAAAGGGTGTGGGCCAATCAACTTCAATGACAGTGCATATTATTATCCTTATCAGAGTTGCTTCTTTTTGTTTGCTTTATTGACTACTTGTGTTGTGGTCATTGCAAACATGATGCCTTGAATAAAGGTGTCAGTTTTGTACCAGTTAAAAGGGTAAAAACCTACCATTAGATTTAAAAATCAGCAAAGGGGTTTTATAAATCAAATGTATTAAGAGACAAAAGGGCGAACAGCTATTTTGTATAAGTGGAAACTATTTGGTTCTGGAGGTAAAGTCACGTAGGTATAACAAATAAATTAAATCATTGATTAGATAAATTTTTTAAAATAAATGTATTTTTTAAACTAAATGTGTGTGTTTTTTTTATGATAATAAAAATGTTTTTACTTAATTAATTTTTACAAATTCATAAATGAAATCACTGATTTTATTTATTGTTAAAAATACATTTAATTTTGAAAATAAATGTAATCACTTATTTAATGTATATTAATTTATAAATAAATGTACCGATTTAATACATTTTTACAAATTAATTAATTTTATAATAAATTAAATCACTGATTTAATTCATTTATAAAAAAAATACATTTCTTTGTTTACATAAATTAAATCGCAGATTTAATTTATATTAATTAATAAATAAATGTACTGATTTCATTATTTTGTTTTATTAATATATATTTTTTAATAAAAAATTTTTTTATTAAATCACCGATTTAATTTTAAGAAATACATTTCTTTTTTAAAATAAATTAAATCACTGATTTTATTTATTTTAAAAAAAACATTTATTTATTTTTAATAAATTAATCACTTATATTTTTTTATTCATTTATAAATAAATTTACCGATTTAATTAATAAATTTTAAAAATCACTGACTTAATTTATTTATTTAGAATACATTTTATTTTTAAAATAAATTAAATCACTGATTTTATTATTTATATGGGTGCGCCAGGTTACGGGGGCGTAGTAGCGTCGTTGAAGTCGCGTGGGTGAAAACATTCGAAATGATAAAAGGTAGGTATAGAAATGAAATAGTAATAAAATAAAGCACTGATTTTATTTATAAAAAAAAAACATTTATTTATTTTTAATAAATTACAACGCAAGCAGCCGTCCTTAGGCTGCTTGCGTTGTGGCCGAAACGTCGTGAGAATTGTTTTATTATGTTTTATTTTTATTATTTTATTACTTCCCTTCTACGTGGTGACTTTACCGAAAGAACCAAGAAGATGAATCCCTGCTGCAGTCACGCAAGAAGCTTTACATCGAAAAATGATAAAAGGTAGGTGTCAAAATGAAATAAAAGAATAATAAAATAAATCAGTGATTTTATTTATAAAAAAAAAACATTTATTTATTTTAAATAAATAAAATCACTGATTTAAATTTAATATTAATTTATAAATTAATTTACCGATTTAATTAATAAATTAAAAAAATCACTGACTTAATTTATTTATTTAGAATACATTTTATTTTTAAAATAAAATAAATCAGTGATTTTTTTTATTTAAAAATACACTTATTTATTTTAAATAAATTAAATCACTGATTAAAATGTATATTAATTTATAAGTTAATTTACTGACTTAATAAAACAATATCAATCACTGATTTAATTTATATTAATTAATAAATTAATTTACTGAGTTTATTACAATTTTTTATTTTTTTTTTTATAAATGAAATCACCGATTTAATTTATTTATAAAAAATACATTAAATTTTTTAAACAAATGAAATCACTGATTTAATTTATATTAATTAATTAATTTCCTGACTTCATTAATTTAAAAAAAAACTTTAATAAATTAAATCGGTGATTTCATTAATATTCATTTATAAATAAATTTACCGATTTCAATTTTTATTTTTTTAAAAATTTTATTCACTCATTTAATTTATTTCAATTCATAAATTAATTCACTAATTTAATTTATTAGTAAAAAAAAAATTTAAATTAATGAAATCACTGATCTAATGTATATTAATTTATAAATTAATTTACTAATTTAATTTATTAGTAACATTTTTTTTAACTAAATTAATTCACTGATTTCATTTATTTCAATTCACAAATTAATTCACTGATTTCATACATTTTTTTCTACACCTACGTAACTTTTCCGAACGAGCCAAAGCGTATGTAGCATGTGTCATTATGGGCGTTCCAGGTTTTTGTGGGGAGCGGTGGTGCAGCGGTTAGCGCGCTGCGCTACGAACCTGGCGACCCGGGTTCGATTCCCGCTCACGGCCAACACCAGTGACGATTATCTGAACCGGTCCTGGGCCTCCCCTAGGTCGACTCAGCCTGAAATGAGTACCTGGTGCGGTGTGTAAACATCGCCACTGGGGAGACAAAGGCGGTCGGGCGTGGTGCTGGCCACCCACCCCCTCGTGCGCCGTTCCGGCCTTCATAGGTGCTCGCTAACAGCACTTGCCCCTACAGTCTGTTAAGGCTACACGGGGATCTTTGTTCCAGGTTTACAGGGCGAAGTAGCGTCAGCCCTAGCGGGGCTTGGGTTGAGCTTTCGTGACTGCGAGGAATCAAACTCTTCGGTTTTTTCGGTGAAGTCGCGCGGGTGAAAACATTCTAAATGATGAAAGGTAGGTATAGAAATAAAATAGTGATAAAATAAATCAGTGATTTTATTTATAAAAAAAAAATTTTGTTATTCATTTATAAATTAATTTACCGATTTCAATTTTTATTTTTTTTAAATTTTATTCACTGATTTCATTTATTTCAATTCACAAATTAATTCACTGATTTCATACATTTTTTTCTACACCTACGTACCTTTTCCGAACGAGCCAAAGCGTATGTATGTGTCATTATGGGCGTTCCAGGTTTTTGTGGGGAGCGGTGGTGCAGCGGTTAGCGCGCTGCGCTACGAACTTGGCGACCCGGGTTCGATTCCCGCTCACGGCCAACACCAGTGACGATTATCTGAACCGGTCCTGGGCCTCCCCTAGGTCGACTCAGCCTGAAATGAGTACCTGGTTCGGTGTATAAACATCGCCACTAGGGAGACAAAGGCGGTCGGGCGTGGTGCTGGCCACCCACTCCCTCGTGTGCCGTTCCGGCCTTCATAGGTGCTCGCTAACAGCACTTGCCCCTACAGTGTGTTAAGGCTACACGGGGGATCTTTGTTCCAGGTTTACAGGGCGAAGTAGCGTCAGCCCTAGCGGGGCTTGGGTTGAGCTTTCGTGACTGCGACGAATCAAACTCTTCGGTTTTTTCGGTGAAGTCGCGCGGGTGAAAACATTCTAAATGATGAAAGGTAGGTATCGAAATGAAATAGCGATAAAATAAATCAGTGATTTAATTTATAAAAAAAAAAAAAACATTTATTTATTTTTAATAAATTAAATCACTGATTTAAATTTATATTAATTTATAAATTAATTTACCGACTAAATTATTAAATTAAAAAAATCACTGACTTAATTTATTTATTTAAAATGCATTTTATTTTTAAACTAAATTAAATCACTGATTTTATTTATTTTTAAAAATACACTTATTTATTTTAAATAAATTAAATCACTGATTGAAATGTATATTAATTTATCAGTTAATTTACTGACTTAATAAAACAATATTAATCACTGATTTAATTTATATTAATTTATAAATTAATTTACTGAGTTTATTACATTTTTTAATTTTTTTTTTTATAAATGAAATCACCGATTTAATTTATTTATAAAAAAATACATTAAATTTTTTAAACAAATGAAATCACTGAATGAATTTATATTAATTAATTAATTTCCTGACTTCATTAATTTAACAAAAAAAACTTTAATAAATTAAATCGGTGATTTCATTAATATTCATTTATAAATAAATTTACCGATTTCAATTTTTATTTTTTTTAAAATTTTATTCACTCATTTAATTTATTTCAATTCATAAATTAATTTACTAATTTAATTTATTAGTAAAAAAAAAATTAAATTAATGAAATCACTGATTTAATGTATATTAATTTATAAATTAATTTACTAATTTAATTTATTAGTAACATTTTTTTTTAACTAAATTAAATCACTGATTTCATTTATTTCAATTCACAAATTAATTCACTGATTTCATACATTTTTTTCTACACCTACGTAACTTTTCCGAACGAGCCAAAGCGTATGTAGTATGTGTCATTATGGGCGTCCCAGGTTTACAGGGCGTAGTAGCGTCAGCCCTAGCGGGGCTTGGGTTGAGCTTTCGTGACTGCGAGGAATCAAACTCTTCGGTTTTTTCGGTGAAGTCGCGTGGGTAAAAACATTCTAAATGATGAAAGGTAGGTATAGAAATAAAATAGCGATAAAATAAATCAGTGATTTTATTTATAAAAAAAAAAACATTTATTTTTTTTAACTAAATTAAATCACTGATTTCATTTATTTCAATTCACAAATTAATTCACTGATTTCATACATTTTTTTCTACACCTACGTAACTTTTCCGAACGAGCCAAAGCGTGTGTAGCATGTGTCATTATGGGCGTTCCAGGTTTTTGTGGGGAGCGGTGGTGCAGCGGTTAGCGCTACGCTGCGCTACGAACCTGGCGACCCGGGTTCGATTCCCGCTCACGGCCAACACCAGTGACGATTATCTGAACCGGTCCTGGGCCTCCCCTAGGTCGACTCAGCCTCAAATGAGTACCTGGTTCGGTGTATAAACATCGCCACTAGGGAGACAAAGGCGGTCGGGCGTGGTGCTGGCCACCCACCCCCTCGTGTGCCGTTCCGGCCTTCATAGGTGCTCGCTAACAGCACTTGCCCCTACAGTGTGTTAAGGCTACACGGGGGATCTTTGTTCCAGGTTTACAGGGCGAAGTAGCGTCAGCCCTAGCGGGGCTTGGGTTGAGCTTTCGTGACTGCGAGGAATCAAACTCTTCGGTTTTTTCGTTGAAGTCTCGTGGGTGAAAACATTCTAAATGATAAAAGGTAGGTATAGAAATAAAATAGCGATAAAATAAATCAGTGATTTTATTTATAAAAAAAAAATTTTGTTATTCATTTATAAATTAATTTACCGATTTCAATTTTTATTTTTTTAAAATTTTATTCACTGATTTCATTTATTTCAATTCACAAATTAATTCACTGATTTCATACATTTTTCTTCGACACCTACGAGCCAAAGCGTATGTAGCATGTGTCATTATGGGCGTCCCAGGTTTACAGGGCGAAGTAGCGTCAGCCCTAGCGGGGCTTGGGTTGAGCTTTCGCGACTGCGAGGATTCAAACTCTTCGGTTTTTTCGGTGAAGTCGCGCGGGTGAAAACATTCTAAATGATGAAAGGTAGGTATCGAAATGAAATAGCGATAAAATAAATCAGTGATTTAATTTATAAAAAAAAAAAAAACATTTATTTATTTTTAATAAATTAAATCACTGATTTAAATTTATATTAATTTATAAATTAATTTACCGACTAAATTATTAAATTAAAAAAATCACTGACTTAATTTATTTATTTAAAATGCATTTTATTTTTAAACTAAATTAAATCACTGATTTTATTTATTTTTAAAAATACACTTATTTATTTTAAATAAATTAAATCACTGATTGAAATGTATATTAATTTATCAGTTAATTTACTGACTTAATAAAACAATATTAATCACTGATTTAATTTATATTAATTTATAAATTAATTTACTGAGTTTATTACATTTTTTAATTTTTTTTTTTATAAATGAAATCACCGATTTAATTTATTTATAAAAAAAATACATTAAATTTTTTAAACAAATGAAATCACTGATTGAATTTATATTAATTAATTAATTTCCTGACTTCATTAATTTAAAAAAAAAACTTTAATAAATTAAATCGTGATTTCATTAATATTCATTTATAACTAAATTTACCGATTTCAATTTTTATTTTTTTAAAATTTTATTCACTCATTTAATTTATTTCAATTCATAAATTAAATCACTGATTTAATTTATTAGTAAAAAAAAAATTAAATTAATGAAATCACTGATTTCATTAATTTAATTTATAAATTAATTTACTAATTTAATTTATTAGTAACATTTTTTTTAAACTAAATTAAATCACTGATTTCATTTATTTCAATTCACAAATTAATTCACTGATTTCATACATTTTTTTCTACACCTACGTAACTTTTCCGAACGAGCCAAAGCGTGTGTAGCATGTGTCATTATGGGCGTTCCAGGTTTTTGTGGGGAGCGGTGGTGCAGCGGTTAGCGCGCTGCGCTACGAACCCGGCGACCCGGGTTCGATTCCCGCTCACGGCCAACACCAGTGACGATTATCTGAACCGGTCCTGGGCCTCCCCTAGGTCGACTCAGCCTGAAATGAGTACCTGGTGCGGTGTGTAAACATCGCCACTGGGGAGACAAAGGCGGTCGGGCGTGGTGCTGGCCACCCACCCCCTCGTGTGCCGTTCCGGCCTTCATAGGTGCTCGCTAACAGCACTTGCCCCTACAGTCTGTTAAGGCTACACGGGGATCTTTGTTCCAGGTTTACAGGGCGAAGTAGCGTCAGCCCTAGCGGGGCTTGGGTTGAGCTTTCGTGACTGCGACGAATCAAACTCTTCGGTTTTTTCGGTGAAGTCGCGTGGGTGAAAACATTCTAAATGATGAAAGGTAGGTATAGAAATGAAATAGCGATAAAATAAATCAGTGATTTTATTTATAAAAAAAAAAATTTGTTATTCATTTATAAATTAATTTACCGATTTAATTAATAAATTAAAAAAATCACTGACTTAATTTATTTATTTAAAATACATTTTATTTTTTAAATAAATTAAATCACTGATTTTATTTATAACAAAAAAAAACATTTATTTATTTTTAATAAATTAAATCACTGATTTAAATTTATATTAATTGATCAATTAATTTACCGACTTAATTAATAAAAAAAATGTAATCACTGATTTAATTTATATTAATTTATAAATTAATTTACTGATTTAATTAAATATTTGTTATTTTTTTATAAATGAAATCACTGATTTAATTTCTTTATAAAAATACATTTAATTTTTAAAATAAATGAAATCACTGATTTAATTTATATTGATTAATTAATTAATTTAACGATTTCATCAATTTTTTTTAAAAATATATTTTTTCTTAACTACATTAAATCACTGATTTTATTTATATTAATTAATTAATTAATTTAACGATTTCATCAATTTTTTTTTAAAATATATTTTTTCTTAACTACATTAAATCACTGATTTAATTTGTTTCAATTCATAAATTAATTCATTATGTGCGTCCCAGGCTACGGGGGCGTAGTAGCGTCAGCCCTAGCGGGGCTTGGGTTGAACTTTCGTGACTGCGAGGATTCAAACTCTTCGGTTTTTTCGGTGAAGTCGCGTAGGTAAAACTTCCCTTCTACGTGATGACTTTACCGAAAGAACCAAGAAGATGAATCCCTGCAGTCACGAAAGCTTTAAATCGAAATAAAACATCAAAATTTATAAAAAATAGAATAAAATAAAAATCACGACGTCGTGTTGCCTCCGAAACGTCGTGATTTTTTTTTTTTTTTTTTTTTTTTTTATTTAGATGTTTTACCTACGTGACTTTACCGAAAAAACATGAGAACATGAGTCATGTTTGCATTAACCACAATGCGTGCGGTCAGAATGCAAACCAATGGTGTCAATGCTTACCCCGAGCTAAATGGTAAAAGGTAGGTATAGAAATAAAATACAATAATACTAATAAAATTAATCACTGATTTTATTTATTTTTAAAAATACATTTATTTATTTTAAATAAATTAAATCACTGATTTAATTGATTTAAAATAAATGTATTTTTTAAATTAAATCACTGATTTAATTTAATATTAATGTATAAATTAATTTACTGATTTCATTAATTTTTCTTAATAAATGAAATCACTGATTTAATTTATTTCTAAAAATGCATTTAATTTTTAAAATAAATGTAATCACTGAAAAAATCAATAACACTGGTCAACAACAACAAACAAAACATGTTTTTCTCGCCTGGACTTTTGCAGCTGTTCTAGAGTAATGTCAGGGTGCTCATTCCAAATCTGATCTCAGATTTGATCCATCACATCTCATTTCTATGCTATCGGCATACCCCCATTTTCATTGATTTTACCCGAAATTAACTCTGTCACTTATGATTGCAAGTTGTTGCGAGTCAGTGACTTGCTTTAGTGTTAAAATATATGGTGCTGTATTTATAGGATAGTGTGTTTATAATATCATTATTTTATGTAGATGTCCACATTTATTTAATATTTTTCTTCTGCAGTTTTTATTGAAAATGCAACATTTGATATCTCAAAAACCTGATGCGACCCTGCAAGTGCCATGGGTTGACTGCTGTGCCAGGCTAGGTGCAGGAGGAGGAGGTCACGGGGCAGACCCAGCAGGTGCCATGGGTTGACTGCTGTGCCAGGCTAGGTGCATGAGGAGGAGGTCACGGGGCAGACCCAGCAGGTGCCATGGCTTGACTGCTGTGCCAGGCTAGGTGCATGAGGAGGAGGTCACGGGACAGACCCAGCAGGTGCCATGGCTTGACTGCTGTGCCAGGCTAGGTGCATGAGGAGGAGGTCACGGGGCAGACCCAGCAGGTGCCATGGCTTGACTGCTGTGCCAGGCTAGGTGCATGAAGAGGAGGTCACGGGGCAGACCCAGCAGGTGCCATGGGTTGACTGCTGTGCCAGGCTAGGTGCATGAGGAGGAGGTCACGGGACAGACCCAGCAGGTGCCATGGGTTGACTGCTGTGCCAGGCTAGGTGCATGAGGAGGAGGTCACGGGGCAGACCCAGCAGGTGCCATGGCTTGACTGCTGTGCCAGGCTAGGTGCATGAGGAGGAGGTCACGGGACAGACCCAGCAGGTGCCATGGCTTGACTGCTGTGCCAGGCTAGGTGCATGAGGAGGAGGTCACGGGGCAGACCCAGCAGGTGCCATGGCTTGACTGCTGTGCCAGGCTAGGTGCATGAAGAGGAGGTCACGGGGCAGACCCAGCAGGTGCCATGGGTTGACTGCTGTGCCAGGCTAGGTGCATGAAGAGGAGGTCACGGGGCAGACCCAGCAGGTGCCATGGGTTGACTGCTGTGCCAGGCTAGGTGCATGAGGAGGAGGTCACGGGACAGACCCAGCAGGTGCCATGGGTTGACTGCTGTGCCAGGCTAGGTGCATGAAGAGGAGGTCACGGGGCAGACCCAGCAGGTGCCATGGGTTGACTGCTGTGCCAGGCTAGGTGCATGAGGAGGAGGTCACGGGGCAGACCCAGCAGGTGCCATGGGTTGACTGCTGTGCCAGGCTAGGTGCATGAGGAGGAGGTCACGGGGCAGACCCAGCAGGTGCCATGGGTTGTGCTGCTGTGCCAGGCTAGGTGCATGAGGAGGAGGTCACGGGGCAGACCCAGCAGGTGCCATGGGTTGACTGCTGTACCAGGCTAGGTGCATGTCATGGGACAGACCCTGCAGGTGCCATGGCTTGACTGCTGTGCCAGGCTAGGTGCAGGAGGAGGAGGTCACGGGGCAGACCCAGCAGGCGCCATGGGTTGACTGCTGTGCCAGGCTAGGTGCATGAGGAGGAGGTCACGGGGCAGACCCAGCAGGTGTCATGGGTTGACTGCTGTGCCAGGCTAGGTGCATGAGGAGGAGGTCACGGGACATACCCAGCAGGTGCCATGGCTTGACTGCTGTGCCAGGCTAGGTGCATGAGGAGGAGGTCACGGGACAGACCCTGCAGGTGCCATGGGTTGACTGCTGTGCCAGGCTAGGTGCAGGGGGAGGTCACGTGACAGAGCCAGGTGCCATGGCTTGACTGCTGTGCCAGGCTAGGTGCATGAGGAGGAGGTCACGGGACAGACCCAGCAGGCGCCATGGGTTGACTGCTGTGCCAGGCTAGGTGCAGGGGGAGGAGGTCACGGGACAGACCCTTCAGGTGCCATGGGTTGACTGATGTGCCAGGCTAGGTGCATGAGGAGGAGGTCACGGGACAGACCCTTCAGGTGTCATGGGTTGACTGATGTGCCAGGCTAGGTGCAGGGGGAGGAGGTCACGGGACAGACCCTTCAGGTGTCATGGGTTGACTGATGTGCCAGGCTAGGTGCAGGGGGAGGAGGTCACGGGACAGACCCAGCAGGTGCCATGGGTTGTACTGCTGTGCCAGGCTAGGTGCATGAGGAGGAGGTCACGGGGCAGACCCAGCAGGTGCCATGGGTTGACTGCTGTGCCAGGCTAGGTGCATGAGGAGGTCACGGGACAGACCCAGCAGGTGCCATGGGTTGACTGCTGTGCCAGGCTAGGTGCATGAGGAGGAGGTCACGGGACAGACCCTTCAGGTGCCATGGGTTGACTGCTGTGCCAGGCTAGGTGCAGGGGGAGGAGGTCACGGGACAGACCCTTCAGGTGTCATGGGTTGACTGATGTGCCAGGCTAGGTGCAGGGGGAGGAGGTCACGGGACAGACCCAGCAGGTGCCATGGGTTGTACTGCTGTGCCAGGCTAGGTGCATGAGGAGGAGGTCACGGGGCAGACCCAGCAGGTGCCATGGGTTGACTGCTGTGCCAGGCTAGGTGCATGAGGAGGTCACGGGACAGACCCAGCAGGTGCCATGGGTTGACTGCTGTGCCAGGCTAGGTGCATGAGGAGGAGGTCACGGGACAGACCCAGCAGGTGCCATGGGTTGACTGCTGTGCCAGGCTAGGTGCATGAGGAGGAGGTCACGGGGCAGACCCAGCAGGTGCCATGGGTTGACTGCTGTGCCAGGCTAGGTGCATGAGGAGGAGGTCACGGGGCAGACCCAGCAGGTGCCATGGGTTGACTGCTGTGCCAGGCTAGGTGCAGGAGGAGGTCACGTGACAGAGCCAGGTGCCATGGGTTGACTGATGTGCCAGGCTAGGTGCATGAGGAGGTCACGGGACAGACCCAGCAGGTGCCATGGCTTGACTGCTGTGCCAGGCTAGGTGCAGGGGGAGGAGGTCACGGGACAGACCCAGCAGGTGCCATGGCTTGACTGCTGTGCCAGGCTAGGTGCAGGGGGAGGAGGTCACGGGACAGACCCAGCAGGTGCCATGGCTTGACTGCTGTGCCAGGCTAGGTGCAGGAGGAGGAGGTCACGGGACAGACCCAGCAGGTGCCATGGCTTGACTGCTGTGCCAGGCTAGGTGCATGAGCAGGAGGTCACGGGACAGACCCAGCAGGCGCCATGGGTTGACTGCTGTGCCAGGCTAGGTGCATGAGGAAGAGGTCACGGGACAGACCCTGCAGGTGCCATGGGTTGACTGCTGTGCCAGGCTAGGTGCATGAGGAGGAGGTCACGGGGCAGACCCAGCAGGTGCCATGGGTTGACTGCTGTGCCAGGCTAGGTGCAGGAGGAAGTCACGTGACAGAGCCAGGTGCCATGGGTTGACTGCTGTGCCAGGCTAGGTGCAGGAGGAGGTCACGGGACAGACCCAGCAGGTGCCATGGGTTGACTGCTGTGCCAGGATAGGTGCATGAGGAGGAGGTCACGGGGCAGACCCAGCAGGTGCCATGGCTTGACTGCTGTGCCAGGCTAGGTGCAGGAGGAGGAGGTCACGGGGCAGACCCAGCAGGCGCCATGGCTTGACTGCTGTGCCAGGCTAGGTGCAGGAGGAGGAGGTCACGGGACAGACCCAGCAGGTGCCATGGCTTGACTGCTGTGCCAGGCTAGGTGCATGAGGAGGAGGTCACGGGACAGACCCAGCAGGTGCCATGGCTTGACTGCTGTGCCAGGCTAGGTGCAGGAGGAGGAGGTCACGGGACAGACCCAGCAGGTGCCATGGCTTGACTGCTGTGCCAGGCTAGGTGCAGCTACATAATAAGAAATAACAGAAGAAATAGTAGAAATGAAAAAAATAAATCACGACGTCACAGCAAAATTGCCGCGTCATTTCTATTATTTATTCCATTATTTTCATTATTTATCTTTTATCATTTACTAAAAAAAAATCCTACGTGACTTTACCTGAAGAAAATGTTTTCGATTTGAAGCCTTTCGTGACTGCAGCATGGATTCATCTTCTCGGTTCTTTCGGTAAAGTCATCAGGTAGAAGTGGAAATAAAAACATTAAACATAATAAAATACATTTCTCACGACGTTTTGGCCACAACGCAAGCAGCCATTGTAAACAAAAAACACAACTCTGATAATGATATGCACTGTCCTTGAAGTTGATTGGTCCACACCCGAGACAGCTTTCCTTAGAGCCTAGTCTCACACTGTCCTTGAAGTTGATTGGTCCACACCCGAGACAGCTTTCCTTAGAGCCTCGTCTCACATGGTCCTTGAAGTTGATTGGTCCACACCAGAGACAGCTTTCCTTAGAGCCTAGTCTCACACTGTCCTTGAAGTTGATTGGTCCACACCCGAGACAGCTTTCCTTAGAGCCTAGTCTCACATGGTCCTTGAAGTTGATTGGTCCACACCCGAGACAGCTTTCCTTAGAGCCTAGTCTCACACTGTCCTTGAAGTTGATTGGTCCACACCCAAGACAGCTTTCCTTAGAGCCTCGTCTCACATGGTCCTTGAAGTTGATTGGTCCACACCAGAGACAGCTTTCCTTAGAGCCTAGTCTCACATGGTCCTTGAAGTTGATTGGTCCACACCCAAGACAGCTTTCCTTAGAGCCTAGTCTCACATGGTCCTTGAAGTTGATTGGTCCACACCCGAGACAGCTTTTCTTAGAGCCTAGTCTCACATGGTCCTTGAAGTTGATTGGACCACACCCGAGACAGCTTTTCTTAGAGCCTAGTCTCACATGGTCCTTGAAGTTGATTGGTCCACACCCTAGACAGCTTTCCTTAGAGCCTAGTCTCACATGGTCCTTGAAGTTGATTGGTCCACACCAGAGACAGCTTTCCTTAGAGCCTAGTCTCACACTGTCATTGAAGTTGATTGGTCCACACCCGAGACAGCTTTCCTTAGAGCCTCGTCTCACATGGTCCTTGAAGTTGATTGGTCCACACCAGAGACAGCTTTCCTTAGAGCCTAGTCTCACATGGTCCTTGAAGTTGATTGGTCCACACCCAAGACAGCTTTCCTTAGAGCCTAGTCTCACATGGTCCTTGAAGTTGATTGGTCCACACCCGAGACAGCTTTTCTTAGAGCCTAGTCTCACATGGTCCTTGAAGTTGATTGGTCCACACCCGAGACAGCTTTTCTTAGAGCCTAGTCTCACATGGTCCTTGAAGTTGATTGGTCCACACCCTAGACAGCTTTCCTTAGAGCCTAGTCTCACATGGTCCTTGAAGTTGATTGGTCCACACCCGAGACAGCTTTCCTTAGAGCCTAGTCTCACATGGTCCTTGAAGTTGATTGGTCCACACCCGAGACAGCTTTTCTTAGAGCCTAGTCTCACATGGTCCTTGAAGTTGATTGGTCCACACCCGAGACAGCTTTTCTTAGAGCCTAGTCTCACATGGTCCTTGAAGTTGATTGGTCCACACCCTAGACAGCTTTCCTTAGAGCCTAGTCTCACATGGTCCTTGAAGTTGATTGGTCCACACCCGAGACAGCTTTCCTTAGAGCCTAGTCTCACATGGTCCTTGAAGTTGATTGGTCCACACCCGAGACAGCTTTCCTTAGAGCCTAGTCTCACATGGTGTTGGACCAGATGACGCCAAAAGGCGCACAACTCAAAGACAGCATGACTATCAGAGAATTGAGAGCTCGATGCGAAACGCGGTGCAAAGTGAGAAATCAACGAGTAGCGGGGGGATGGGAGGCAAGTCCCCGTTATGTACAATCTTTATTGAAGCAAGTGGCAACCCATGAAGAGGAGGTCCTCTCTGCCGGTGACGAGGGACGAGTCTCCACGACAACAGAGTCGAGGGGTCGCGTCGCGTATGAACAGAGAGTGAGCAATTTGCCACCAGTGTAGTAGTGTATAGTGTAGTGTAGTAGTGTATAGTGTAGTAGTGTATAGTGTAGTAGTGTATAGTGTAGTAGTGTATAGTGTAGTAGTGTATCGTGTAGTGTATAGTGTAGTGTAGTAGTGTATAGTGTAGTGTAGTAGTGTATAGTGTAGTGTAGTAGTGTATAGTGTAGTAGTGTATAGTGTAGTGTAGTAGTGTATAGTGTAGTGTAGTAGTGTAGTAGTGTAGTAGTGTAGTAGTGTATAGTGTAGTGTAGTAGTGTATAGTGTAGTGTATAGTGTAGTGTAGTAGTGTATAGTGTAGTAGTGTATAGTGTAGTGTAGTAGTGTATAGTGTAGTGTAGTAGTGTAGTAGTGTATAGTGTAGTAGTGTATAGTGTAGTAGTGTAGTAGTGTATAGTGTAGTGTAGTAGTGTATAGTGTAGTGTAGTAGTGTATAGTGTAGTGTAGTAGTGTATAGTGTAGTAGTGTATAGTGTAGTGTAGTAGTGTATAGTGTAGTGTAGTAGTGTAGTAGTGTATAGTGTAGTAGTGTATAGTGTAGTGTAGTAGTGTATAGTGTAGTGTATAGTGTAGTGTATAGTGTAGTAGTGTATAGTGTAGTGTAGTAGTGTATAGTGTAGTGTAGTAGTGTATAGTGTAGTGTAGTAGTGTATAGTGTAGTGTATAGTGTAGTAGTGTATAGTGTAGTAGTGTATAGTGTAGTAGTGTATCGTGTAGTGTATAGTGTAGTGTAGTAGTGTATAGTGTCGTAGTGTACAGTGTAGTAGTGTATAGTGTAGTGTATAGTATAGTAGTGTATAGTGTAGTAGTGTATAGTGTAGTGTATAGTGTAGTAGTGTATAGTGTAGTAGTGTATAGTGTAGTAGTGTATAGTGTAGTAGTGTATAGTGTAGTGCATAGTGCAGTAGTGTAGTAGTGTATGGTGTAGTAGTGTATAGTGTAGTGTATAGTGTAGTGTAGTAGTGTATAGTGTAGTAGTGTATAGTGTAGTAGTGTATAGTGTATAGTGTAGTATACAATGTAGTGTATAGTGTAGTGTAGTGTATAGTGTAGTGTATAGTGTAGTGTATAGTGTAGTAGTGTATAGTGTAGTAGTGTATAGTGTAGTAGTGTATAGTGTAGTATAGTAGTGTATAGTGTAGTGTAGTAGTGTAGTGTAGTAGTGTATAGTGTAGTGTAGTAGTTTATAGTGTAGTGTATAGTGTAGTAGTGTATAGTGTAGTAGTGTATAGTGTAGTAGCGTATAGTGTAGTGTAGTAGTGTATAGTGTATAGTAGAGTAGTGTAGTAGTGTAGTAGCGTATAGTGTAGTGTAGTAGTGTATAGTGTAGTGTATAGTGTAGTATTGTATAGTGTAGTAGTGTATAGTGTAGTGTAGTATAGTAGTGTATAGTGTAGTAGTGTATAGTGTAGTGTATAGTAGTGTATAGTGTAGTAGTAGTGTATAGTGTAGTAGTAGTGTATAGTGTAGTGTATAGCACAGCCACACCATTGAATTGTAGATCAAGGTCACAAACATTTACAATTCCGATCTCCGTGACGTTTCGCCGGTAAGCACGACCCCTAAATCAGGTGACAAGCCGACAGTTTCGTGGATAAGCTCTTCGATGTGACATGAGTCCATGTGTCAATCAACAAGGGAGCTAACCCCTCACAGGGGTCTCAACGCCGAGAAAAAGATCCCAGATCCCAGTGATACGCGGATGAGGCAGGCGCCGTAGTTAGTAGCGTGTAGCGGTTAGTGCACACACACAGTGACACACACACACAGTGACACACACAGTGACACACACACACACAGTGACACACAGTGACACACACACAGTGACACACACACACACAGTGACACACACACACAGTGACACACACAGTGACACACACACACACAGTGACACACAGTGACACACACACAGTGACACACACACACACAGTGACACACACACACACAGTGACACACACACACAGTGACACACACACACACACAGTGACACACACACAGTGACACACACACACAGTGACACACACACAGTGACACACACACAGTGACACACACAGTGACACACACACACACAGTGACACACACAGTGACACACACACACAGTGACACACACAGTGACACACAGTGACACACACACAGTGACACACACACAGTGACACACACACACAGTGAAACACACACACACAGTGACACACACAGTGACACACAGTGACACACAGTGACACACACACACAGTGACACACACACACAGTGACACACACAGTGACACACACACACAGTGACACACACACAGTGACACACACACACAGTGACACACACAGTGACACACAGTGACACACACACAGTGACACACACACACACAGTGACACACACACACAGTGACACACACAGTGACACACACACACACAGTGACACACACACACAGTGACACACACACACAGTGACACACACAGTGACACACACACACACAGTGACACACACAGTGACACACACACACAGTGACACACACAGTGACACAGTGACACACACACAGTGACACACACACAGTGACACACACACACAGTGACACACACACACACAGTGACACACACACAGTGACACACACACAGTGACACACACACAGTGACACACACACACAGTGACACACACACACAGTGACACACACACACACACAGTGACACACACACACACACAGTGACACACACAGTGACACACAGTGACACACACAGTGACACACACACACAGTGACACACAGTGACACACACAGTGACACACACACACACAGTGACAGGCGCACACAGTGACACACACAGTGACACACACACACACAGTAACACACACACACACAGTGACACACACACACAGTGACACACACAGTGACACACACACACACAGTGACACACACACAGTGACACACACACACAGTGACACACACACACACAGTGACACACACAGTGACACACACACACACAGTGACACACACAGTGACACACACACACACAGTGACACACACACAGTGACACACACACAGTGACACACACACACACAGTGACACACACAGTGACACACACACACACAGTGACACACACAGTGACACACACACACACAGTGACACACACAGTGACACACACACACACAGTGACACACACACACAGTGACACACACACACACAGTGACACACACAGTGACACACACACACAGTGACACACACACACACAGTGACACACACACACAGTGAAACACACACACACAGTGACACACACAGTGACACACACACACAGTGACACACACACACACAGTGACACACACAGTGACACACACACACAGTGAAACACACACACACAGTGACACACACAGTGACACACACACACACAGTGACACACACACACAGTGACACACACAGTGACACACACACACACAGTGACACACACACACAGTGACACACACACACAGTGACACACACAGTGACACACACACACACAGTGACACACACAGTGACACACACACACAGTGACACACACAGTGACACACAGTGACACACACACAGTGACACACACACAGTGACACACACACACAGTGACACACACACACACAGTGACACACACACAGTGACACACACACAGTGACACACACACACAGTGACACACACACACACAGTGACACACACACAGTGACACACACACAGTGACAGGCGCACACAGTGACACACACACACAGTGACACACACACACACAGTGACACACACACACACACAGTGACACACACACACACACAGTGACACACACAGTGACACACAGTGACACACACAGTGACACACACACACAGTGACACACACAGTGACACACACACACACAGTGACAGGCGCACACAGTGACACACACAGTGACACACACACACACAGTAACACACACACACACAGTGACACACACACACAGTGACACACACAAAGTTACACACACACACAGTGACACACACAGTGACACACACACACAGTGACACACACAGTGACACACACAGTGACACACACACACACAGTGACAGGCGCACAGTGACACACACAGTGACACACACACACACACAGTAACACACACACACAGTGACACACACACACACAGTAACACACACACACACAGTGACACACACACACAGTGACACACACACACAGTGACACACACACACACAGTGACACACACACACAGTGACACACACACACAGTGACACACACACACAGTGACACACACACACACACAGTGACACACACACAGTGACACACACACACACAGTGACACACACAGTGACACACACACACACAGTGACACACACACAGTGACACACACACAGTGACACACACACAGTGACAGGCGCACACAGTGACACACACACACAGTGACACACACACACACAGTGACACACACACACACACAGTGACACACACACACACACAGTGACACACACAGTGACACACAGTGACACACACAGTGACACACACACACAGTGACACACACAGTGACACACACAGTGACACACACACACACACAGTGACACACACACACAGTGACACACACACACACAGTAACACACACACACACAGTGACACACACACACAGTGACACACACACACAGTGACACACACACACACAGTGACACACACACACAGTGACACACACACACAGTGACACACACACACAGTGACACACACACACACACAGTGACACACACACAGTGACACACACACACACAGTGACACACACAGTGACACACACAGTGACACACACAGAGTTACACACACACATACACAGTGACACACACACAGACACAGTTACACACACACACACTGACACACAGTGACACACACACACACAGTGACAGGCGCACACAGTGACACACACACAGTGACACACACACAGTGACACAGTGACACACACACACACACAGTGACACACACACACACACAGTGACACACACACAGTGACACACACACACAGTGACACACACACAGTGACACACACACACAGTGACACACACAGTGACACACACACAGTGGCACACACACACAGCTACACACACACACAGTGACACACACACAGGTACACACACACAGTTACACACACACACAGTGACACACACACAGGTACACACACAGTGACACACACACACACAGTCACACACACACAGTCACACACACACAGGTACACACACAGTGACACACACACACACAGTCACACACACACACAGTGACACACACACAGGTACACACACAGTGACACACACACACACACAGTCACACACACACACAGTGACACACACACAGGTACACACACAGTGACACACACACACACAGTCACACACACACACACAGTCACACACACACACACAGTGACACACACACACACAGTCACACACACACACAGTGACACACACACACACAGTCACACACACACACACAGACACACACACACACACAGTGACACACACACAGGCAGCTTATTCCAGGCATAGCCCCAGCAGAGAGAGGATGGTGGTGGTGAGGGTGGTGTTGGTGGTGGTGAAGGTGGTGATGATAGTGATGATAGTGGAGGTGGTGATGGTGGTGGTGATGGTGATGATAGTGATGGTGATGGTGGTGAAGGTGGTGGTGATGATGGTGATGATGGCAATGGTGGTGATGGTGGTGGTTTTGAAGGTGGTGGTGGTGATAGTGGTGATGATGATGGTGATGATGATGGTGATGGTGGTGATGGTGATTGTGATGATGGTGATGGTGATTGTGATGATGGTGATGGTGATTGTGATGATGGTGATGGTGATTGTGATGATGGTGATGGTGATTGTGGTGGTGGTGGTGATGGTGGAGGTGGTCACGGAGTGGGTGGGTGAGTGAGTGAGTGAGTTGGTGGGTGGTGAGGCTAGTGGTGAGGGTGGTGGTGAGGGTGGTGGTGAGGGGAGTGGTGGGGCTAGTGGTGAGTCTAGTGGTGAGTCTAGTGGTGAGTCTAGTGGTGAGGCTAGTGGTGAGTCTAGTGGTGAGTCTAGTGGTGAGGGTGGTGGTGAGTCTAGTGGTGAGTCTAGTGGTGAGTCTAGTGGTGAGGCTAGTGGTGAGGGTGGTGGTGAGTCTAGAGGTGAGTCTAGTGGTGAGTCTAGTGGTGAGTCTAGTGGTGAGGGTGGTGGTGAGTCTAGTGGTGAGTCTCGTGGTGAGTCTAGTGGTGAGGCTAGTGGTGAGGGTGGTGGTGAGGCTAGTGGTGAGTCTAGTGGTGAGTCTAGTGGTGAGTCTAGTGGTGAGGCTAGTGGTGAGTCTAGTGGTGAGTCTAGTGGTGAGTCTAGTGGTGAGGGTGGTGGTGAGTCTAGTGGTGAGTCTAGTGGTGAGTCTAGTGGTGAGTCTAGTGGTGAGTCTAGTGGTGAGGGTGGTGGTGAGTCTAGTGGTGAGTCTAGTGGTGAGTCTAGTGGTGAGTCTAGTGGTGAGTCTAGTGGTGAGTCTAGTGGTGAGGCTAGTGGTGAGTCTAGTGGTGAGTCTAGTGGTGAGTCTAGTGGTGAGTCTAGTGGTGAGGGTGGTGGTGAGTCTAGTGGTGAGGGTGGTGGTGAGTCTAGTGGTGAGGGTGCTGGTGAGTCTAGTGGTGAGTCTAGTGGTGAGGGTGGTGGTGAGTCTAGTGGTGAGTCTAGTGGTGAGGGTGGTGGTGAGGTTAGTGGTGAGTCTAGTGGTGAGTCTAGTGGTGAGGGTGGTGGTGAGTCTAGTGGTGAGTCTAGTGGTGAGTCTAGTGGTGAGTCTAGTGGTGAGTCTAGTGGTGAGTCTAGTGGTGAGTCTAGTGGTGAGTCTAGTGGTGAGGGTGGTGGTGAGTCTAGTGGTGAGGGTGGTGGTGAGTCTAGTGGTGAGGGTGGTGGTGAGTCTAGTGGTGAGGGTGGTGGTGAGTCTAGTGGTGAGTCTAGTGGTGAGGGTGGTGGTGAGGCTAGTGGTGAGTCTAGTGGTGAGTCTAGTGGTGAGGGTGGTGGTGAGTCTAGTGGTGAGTCTAGTGGTGAGTCTAGTGGTGAGTCTAGTGGTGAGGCTAGTGGTGAGTCTAGTGGTGAGGGTGGTGGTGAGTCTAGTGGTTAGGGGAGTGGTGGGTGGTGGGGCTAGTGGTGAGGCTAGTGGTGAGTCTAGTGGTGAGGGGAGTGGTGGGGCTAGTGGTGAGGCTAGTGGTGAGTCTAGTGGTGAGGGTGGTGGTGAGTCTAGTGGTGAGTCTAGTGGTGAGTCTAGTGGTGAGTCTAGTGGTGAGGCTAGTGGTGAGTCTAGTGGTGAGGGTGGTGGTGAGTCTAGTGGTTAGGGGAGTGGTGGGGCTAGTGGTGAGTCTAGTGGTGAGGCTAGTGGTGAGTCTAGTGGTGAGTCTAGTGGTGAGAGTGGTGGTGAGGGTGGTGGTGAGGCTAGTGGTGAGTCTAGTGGTGAGGGTGGTGGTGAGGGTGGTGGTGAGTCTAGTGGTGAGTCTAGTGGTGAGTCTAGTGGTGAGTCTAGTGGTGAGTCTAGTGGTGAGTCTAGTGGTGAGGCTAGTGGTGAGGCTAGTGGTGAGTGTGGTGGTGAGTCTAGTGGTGAGTCTAGAGGTGAGGGTGGTGGTGAGTCTAGTGGTGAGTCTAGTGGTGAGGGTGGTGGTGAGTCTAGTGGTGAGTCTAGTGGTGAGGGTGGTGGTGAGTCTAGTGGTGAGTCTAGTGGTGAGTCTAGTGGTGAGTCTAGTGGTGAGTCTAGTGGTGAGGGTGGTGGTGAGTCTAGTGGTGAGTCTAGTGGTGAGTCTAGTGGTGAGTCTAGTGGTGAGTCTAGTGGTGAGTCTGGTGGTGAGTCTAGTGGTGAGTCTAGTGGTGAGTCTAGTGGTGAGTCTGGTGGTGAGTCTAGTGGTGAGGCTAGTGGTGAGTCTAGTGGTGAGTCTAGTGGTGAGTCTGGTGGTGAGACTAGTGGTGAGTCTAGTGGTGAGTCTAGTGGTGAGGGTGGTGGTGAGTCTAGTGGTGAGTCTAGAGGTGAGGGTGGTGGTGAGTCTAGTGGTGAGTCTAGTGGTGAGTCTAGTGGTGAGGGTGGTGGTGAGGGTGGTGGTGAGTCTAGTGGTGAGTCTAGTGGTGAGTCTAGTGGTGAGTCTAGTGGTGAGTCTAGTGGTGAGTCTAGTGGTGAGTCTAGTGGTGAGTCTAGTGGTGAGTCTAGTGGTGAGTCTAGTGGTGAGTCGAGTGGCGAGTCTAGTGGTGAGGCTAGTGGTGAGGGTGGTGGTGAGTCTAGTGGTGAGTCTAGAGGTGAGGGTGGTGGTGAGTCTAGTGGTGAGTCGAGTGGTGAGTCTAGTGGTGAGTCGAGTGGTGAGTCTGGTGGTGAGTCTAGTGGTGAGTCTGGTGGTGAGTCTAGTGGTGAGTCTAGTGGTGAGTCTAGTGGTGAGACTAGTGGTGAGGCTAGTGGTGAGGCTAGTGGTGAGGGTGGTGGTGAGTCTAGTGGTGAGGGTGGTGGTGAGTCTAGTGGTGAGTCTAGTGGTGAGTCTAGTGGTGAGGGTGGTGGTGAGGGTGGTGGTGAGTCTAGTGGTGAGGGTGGTGGTGAGTCTAGTGGTGAGGCTAGTGGTGAGTCTAGTGGTGAGTCTAGTGGTGAGGGTGGTGGTGAGTCTAGTGGTGAGTCTAGTGGTGAGTCTAGTGGTGAGTCTAGTGGTGAGTCTAGTGGTGAGGGTGGTGGTGAGTCTAGTGGTGAGTCTAGTGGTGAGGGTGGTGGTGAGTCTAGTGGTGAGGCTAGTGGTGAGTCTAGTGGTTAGTCTAGTGGTGAGGGTGGTGGTGAGTCTAGTGGTGAGGCTAGTGGTGAGTCTAGTGGTGAGTCTAGTGGTGAGTCTAGTGGTGAGGGTGGTGGTGAGTCTAGTGGTGAGTCTAGAGGTGAGTCTAGTGGTGAGTCTAGTGGTGAGTCTAGTGGTGAGGGTGGTGGTGAGTCTAGTGGTGAGTCTAGTGGTGAGTCTAGTGGTGAGTCAAGTGGTGAGTCTAGTGGTGAGTCTAGTGGTGAGTCTAGTGGTGAGTCTAGTGGTGAGTCTAGTGGTGAGGGTGGTGGTGAGTCTAGTGGTGAGTCTAGTGGTGAGGGTGGTGGTGAGTCTAGTGGTGAGGGTGGTGGTGAGTCTAGTGGTGAGGGTGGTGGTGAGTCTAGTGGTGAGTCTAGTGGTGAGTCTAGTGGTGAGTCTAGTGGTGAGTCTAGTGGTGAGTCTAGTGGTGAGTCTAGTGGTGAGTCTAGTGGTGAGGGTGGTGGTGAGTCTAGTGGTGAGTCTAGTGGTGAGGGTGGTGGTGAGGGTGGTGGTGAGTCTAGTGGTGAGGGTGGTGGTGAGTCTAGTGGTGAGTCTAGTGGTGAGTCTAGTGGTGAGTCTAGTGGTGAGGGTGGTGGTGAGTCTAGTGGTGAGTCTAGTGGTGAGGCTAGTGGTGAGGGTGGTGGTGAGTCTAGTGGTGAGTCTAGTGGTGAGTCTAGTGGTGAGTCTAGTGGTGAGTCTAGTGGTGAGTCTAGTGGTGAGTCTAGTGGTGAGGGGAGTGGTGAATCTAGTGGTGAGGGTGGTGGTGAGTCTAGTGGTGAGGGTGGTGGTGAGTCTAGTGGTGAGTCTAGTGGTGAGGGGAGTGGTGAATCTAGTGGTGAGGGTGGTGGTGAGTCTAGTGGTGAGTCAAGTGGTGAGTCTAGTGGTGAGTCTAGTGGTGAGGGTGGTGGTGAGGGTGGTGGTGAGTCAAGTGGTGAGTCTAGTGGTGAGTCTAGTGGTGAGTCTAGTGGTGAGTCTAGTGGTGAGTCTAGTGGTGAGTCTAGTGGTGAGTCTAGTGGTGAGTCTAGTGGTGAGTCTAGTGGTGAGGCTAGTGGTGAGTCTAGTGGTGAGTCTAGTGGTGAGTCTAGTGGTGAGTCTAGTGGTGAGGGGAGTGGTGAATCTAGTGGTGAGGGTGGTGGTGAGTCTAGTGGTGAGTCTAGTGGTGAGTCTAGTGGTGAGGGTGGTGGTGAGTCTAGTGGTGAGTCTAGTGGTGAGGCTAGTGGTGAGGCTAGTGGTGAGTCTAGTGGTGAGTCTAGTGGTGAGTCTAGTGGTGAGGGTGGTGGTGAGGGTGGTGGTGAGGGTGGTGGTGAGTCTAGTGGTGAGTCTAGTGGTGAGTCTAGTGGTGAGTCTAGTGGTGAGTCTAGTGGTGAGGGTGGTGGTGAGTCTAGTGGTGAGTCTAGTGGTGAGTCTAGTGGTGAGTCTAGTGGTGAGGGTGGTGGTGAGTCTAGTGGTGAGTCTAGTGGTGAGGCTAGTGGTGAGGGTGGTGGTGAGTCTAGTGGTGAGTCTAGTGGTGAGGGTGGTGGTGAGTCTAGTGGTGAGTCTAGTGGTGAGTCTAGTGGTGAGTCTAGTGGTGAGTCTAGTGGTGAGGGTGGTGGTGAGTCTAGTGGTGAGTCTAGTGGTGAGTCTAGTGGTGAGTCTAGTGGTGAGGCTAGTGGTGAGGGTGGTGGTGAGGGGAGTGGTGGGGCTAGTGGTGGGGCTAGTGGTGAGTCTAGTGGTGAGTCTAGTGGTGAGGGTGGTGGTGAGGGTAGTGGTGAGTCTAGTGGTGAGTCTAGTGGTGAGTCTAGTGGTGAGGCTAGTGGTGAGGGTGGTGGTGAGTCTAGTGGTGAGTCTAGTGGTGAGTCTAGTGGTGAGTCTAGTGGTGAGGCTAGTGGTGAGGGTGGTGGTGAGTCTAGTGGTGAGTCTAGTGGTGAGTCTAGTGGTGAGTCTAGTGGTGAGTCTAGTGGTGAGGCTAGTGGTGAGTCTAGTGGTGAGTCTAGTGGTGAGGCTAGTGGTGAGGGTGGTGGTGAGTCTAGTGGTGAGTCTAGTGGTGAGTCTAGTGGTGAGTCTAGTGGTGAGTCTAGTGGTGAGTCGAGTGGTGAGTCTAGTGGTGAGGCTAGTGGTGAGGGTGGTGGTGAGTCTAGTGGTGAGTCTAGTGGTGAGTCTAGTGGTGAGTCTAGTGGTGAGTCTAGTGGTGAGTCTAGTGGTGAGTCTAGTGGTGAGGGTGGTGGTGAGTCTAGTGGTGAGTCTAGTGGTGAGTCTAGTGGTGAGTCTAGTGGTGAGGGTGGTGGTGAGTCTAGTGGTGAGTCTAGTGGTGAGTCTAGTGGTGAGTCTAGTGGTGAGTCTAGTGGTGAGGGTGGTGGTGAGGCTAGTGGTGAGTCTAGTGGTGAGTCTAGTGGTGAGTCTAGTGGTGAGTCTAGTGGTGAGTCTAGTGGTGAGTCTAGTGGTGAGGGTAGTGGTGAGGGTGGTGGTGAGGGTGGTGGTGAGTCTAGTGGTGAGTCTAGTGGTGAGTCTAGTGGTGAGGGTGGTGGTGAGTCTAGTGGTGAGTCTAGTGGTGAGTCTAGTGGTGAGGGTGGTGGTGAGGCTAGTGGTGAGTCTAGTGGTGAGTCTAGTGGTGAGTCTAGTGGTGAGGGTGGTGGTGAGGCTAGTGGTGAGTCTAGTGGTGAGTCTAGTGTTGAGTCTAGTGGTGAGTCTAGTGGTGAGTCTAGTGGTGAGGGTGGTGGTGAGTCTAGTGGTGAGTCTAGTGGTGAGGGTGGTGGTGAGGCTAGTGGTGAGTCTAGTGGTGAGTCTAGTGGTGAGTCTAGTGGTGAGTCTAGTGGTGAGTCTAGTGGTGAGGGTGGTGGTGAGTCTAGTGGTGAGTCTAGTGGTGAGGGTGGTGGTGAGGCTAGTGGTGAGTCTAGTGGTGAGTCTAGTGGTGAGTCTAGTGGTGAGTCTAGTGGTGAGTCTAGTGGTGAGCAGTATTCTGACTCAGCCTCTCCTCTTCATGAAGAGCAACTCTCAACTTCCTCACCAAACCTGGAGAACAGAAAATACAATCATCACTCACTCACCCACTCACTCACTCAGTCACTCACTCAGTCAGTCAGTCACTCAGTCACTCACTCACTCACCCACTCACTCACCCACTCAGTCAGTCAGTCACTCAGTCACTCACTCACTCACCCACTCACTCACTCAGTCAGTCAGTTAGTCAGTCACTCACTCACTCACTCAGTCACTCACTCACCCACTCAGTCAGTCAGTCACTCAGTCACTCACTCACTCACTCAGTCACTCAGTCACTCACTCAGTCACTCACTCAGTCACTCACTCACTCAGTCACTCACTCAGTCAGTCACTCACTCACTCACTCAGTCAGTCACTCACTCACTCAGTCAGTCACTCACTCACTCAGTCACTCACTCAGTCAGTCAGTCAGTCAGTCACTCACTCACTCACTCACTCAGTCACTCAGTCACTCACTCAGTCACTCACTCACTCACTCAGTCACTCACTCAGTCACTCACTCACTCACTCCGTCACTCACTCAGTCACTCACTCACTCAGTCACTCACTCACTCACTCAGTCACTCACTCACTCACTCACTCAGTCAGTCAGTCACTCACTCACTCACTCAGTCACTCACTCACTCAGTCACTCACTCACTCAGTCAGTCAGTCAGTCACTCACTCACTCAGTCACTCAGTCACTCACTCAGTCACTCACTCACTCACTCACTCAGTCACTCACTCACTCACTCCGTCACTCACTCAGTCACTCACTCACTCAGTCACTCACTCACTCACTCACTCAGTCAGTCAGTCAGTCACTCACTCACTCAGTCACTCACTCACTCACTCAGTCACTCACTCACTCACTCAGTCACTCACTCAGTCACTCACTCACTCACTCCGTCACTCACTCAGTCACTCACTCACTCACTCAGTCAGTCACTCACTCACTCACTCAGTCACTCACTCACTCACTCAGTCACTCACTCACTCAGTCAGTCAGTCAGTCACTCACTCACCCACTCACTCACCCACTCACTCACTCACTCAGTCACTCACTCACTCACCCACTCACTCACTCACTCAGTCAGTCAGTCACTCAGTCACTCACTCACTCACTCACTCACTAAGTCAGTCACTCACCCACTCACTCACCCACTCAGTCACTCACCCACTCACCCACACACCACTCACTCACTCACTCACCCACTCACTCACTCACTCACTCACCCAATTACCCACTCACTCACCCACCCACTCACTCACTCACTCACCCACTCACTCACCCACTCACTCACCCACTCACCCACTCACCCACCCACTCACCCACTCACCCACTCACCCACCCACCCACTCACTCACCCACTCACTCACTCACCACTCACTCACTCACTCACCCACTCACCCACCCACTCACCCACTCACCCACTCACAAACTCACCACTCACTCACCCACTCACCCACTCACCCACTCACCCACTCACCACTCACTCACCCACCCACCCACTCACCCACTCACCCACCCACTCACCCACTCACTCACCCACTCACCCACCCACTCACCCACTCACCCACCCACTCACTCACCCACTCACCCACCCACCCACCCACCCACTCACCCACTCACCCACCCACTCACCCACCCACTCACCCACTCACTCACCCACTCACCCACCCACTCACCCACTCACCACTCACCCTGTAGGTGAGTGATATGAGTGAGTGAGTGAGTGAGTGGGTGAGTGGGTGAGTGAGTGGGTGAGTGGGTGAGTGAGTGAGTGAGTGGTGGGTGAGTGAGTGGGTGAGTGAGTGGTGGGTGAGTGAGTGAGTGGGTGAGTGAGTGAGTGGGTGAGTGAGTGAGTGGGTGAGTGAGTGGGTGAGTGAGTGAGTGAGTGGTGAGTGGTGAGTGAGTGAGTGGGTGAGTGAGTGAGTGAGTGGTGAGTGAGTGAGTGAGTGGGTGAGTGAGTGGTGAGTGAGTGAGTGAGTGGGTGGGTGAGTGAGTGGTGGGTGAGTGAGTGAGTAGGTGAGTGGGTGAGTGAGTGGTGGGTGAGTGAGTGAGTAGGTGAGTGAGTGGTGAGTGAGTGGTGAGTGAGTGAGTGGGTGAGTGAGTGAGTGAGTGGGTGAGTGAGTGAGTGGGTGAGTGGGTGAGTGAGTGAGTGAGTGGTGGGTGAGTGAGTGGGTGAGTGAGTGGTGGGTGAGTGAGTGAGTGGGTGAGTGAGTGAGTGAGTGGGTGAGTGAGTGAGTGGGTGAGTGAGTGGGTGAGTGAGTGAGTGAGTGGTGAGTGGTGAGTGAGTGAGTGGGTGAGTGAGTGAGTGAGTGGTGAGTGAGTGAGTGAGTGGGTGAGTGAGTGGTGAGTGAGTGAGTGGGTGAGTGAGTGGTGAGTGAGTGAGTGAGTGAGTGGGTGAGTGAGTGAGTGAGTGGTGAGTGAGTGGGTGAGTGAGTGAGTGGGTGAGTGAGTGAGTGAGTGAGTGAGTGGTGAGTGATTGAGTGAGTGAGTGAGTGAGTGAGTGGTGAGTGGTGAGTGAGTGGGTGAGTGAGTGAGTGAGTGGTGGGTGAGTGAGTGGGTGAGTGAGTGGTGGGTGAGTGAGTGAGTGGGTGAGTGAGTGAGTGAGTGGTGTGAGTGAGTGAGTGGGTGAGTGAGTGGGTGAGTGAGTGAGTGAGTGAGTGGTGAGTGGTGAGTGAGTGAGTGGTGAGTGAGTGAGTGGGTGAGTGAGTGGTGAGTGAGTGAGTGAGTGGGTGAGTGAGTGGTGAGTGAGTGAGTGAGTGGGTGAGTGAGTGAGTGAGTGGGTGAGTGAGTGAGTGAGTGAGTGAGTGGGTGAGTGAGTGAGTGGTGAGTGATTGAGTGAGTGAGTGAGTGAGTGGTGAGTGGTGAGTGAGTGGTGAGTGAGTGAGTGAGTGAGTGAGTGAGTGGTGAGTGAGTGAGTGAGTGGTGAGTGAGTGAGTGGTGAGTGAGTGGTGAGTGAGTGGTGAGTGAGTGAGTGAGTGGTGAGTGAGTGGGTGAGTGTGTGTGTGGTGAGTGGTGAGTGAGTGAGTGAGTGAGTGGTGAGTGTGTGAGTGAGTGAGTGAGTGGTGAGTGTGTGGGTGAGTGAGTGGTGTGGGTGGTGGTGAGTGGGTGTGTGAGTGAGTGAGTGGTGAGTGAGTGGGTGAGTGGTGTGGTGAGTGTGTGAGTGGTGGTGAGTGGGTGAGTGAGTGGGGTGAGTGAGTGGTGAGTGGTGGGTGAGTGGTGAGTGGTGTGGTGGTGAGTGAGTGGTGTGTGGTGAGTGGTGGTGAGTGAGTGGGTGAGTGAGTGGTGGGTGGGTGGTGAGTGAGTGGTGAGTGAGTGGTGAGGTGGGTGGTGGGTGGGTGAGTGAGTGGGTGAGTGGTGAGTGGTGGGTGTGAGTGGTGGTGGTGGGTGAGTGAGTGTGTGAGTGGGTGGTGAGTGAGTGGGTGAGTGGGTGTGTGAGTGAGTGAGTGAGTGGGTGGTGAGTGTGTGGGTGAGTGTGTGAGTGAGTGGTGGGGGTGAGTGGTGGTGAGTGGGTGAGTGGTGTGAGTGTGTGGTGGGTGAGTGTGTGGGTGGTGGTGGTGTGGTGGTGTGGTGGTGAGTGGGTGTGTGGTGAGTGGGTGGTGGTGAGTGGTGGTGGGGTGGTGAGTGGTGGTGAGTGGGTGGTGGGTGAGTGAGTGGTGGTGAGTGGGTGGTGGTGGTGGGTGGTGTGTGGTGGGTGGTGAGTGGTGGTGGGTGGTGGTGTGTGGTGGTGGTGAGTGGGTGTGTGGTGGTGTGTGGGTGTGTGTGTGGTGGTGGTGGGTGGTGAGTGGGTGGGTGGTGGTGGTGAGTGGGTGGTGGTGTGTGGTGGGTGGGTGGTGGTGAGTGGTGGGTGGTGGTGGGTGTGTGGTGAGTGGTGGTGAGTGGTGGTGGTGGGTGTGTGGTGGTGGGTGGGTGAGTGGTGTGGGTGGGTGGTGGTGTGGTGGTGAGTGAGTGGTGGGTGAGTGTGTGTGGTGGGTGGGTGGTGGTGGTGGTGGGTGGTGGGTGTGTGGTGGGTGGTGGTGGTGGTGGGTGAGTGTGTGTGTGGTGGAGTGGTGAGTGGTGGGGTGGTGTGGTGGTGGTGGTGTGTGTGTGGGTGAGTGAGTGTGTGGGGGTGAGTGAGTGAGTGGTGAGTGAGTGGGTGGTGAGTGGTGTGTGGGTGAGTGGTGAGTGGGTGAGTGTGTGAGTGGTGAGTGTGTGGGTGAGTGTGAGTGGTGGTGTGTGGGTGAGTGGTGGTGGGTGGTGTGAGTGAGTGGGTGAGTGGTGGTGAGTGGTGGTGGGGTGAGTGGTGAGTGAGTGAGTGGGTGGGTGAGTGAGTGGTGGTGGGTGGTGGTGAGTGAGTGGGTGGTGGGGTGTGTGAGTGGTGAGTGGTGAGTGGGGGTGTGTGGTGTGGTGAGTGGTGGTGAGTGAGTGGTGAGTGGTGAGTGAGTGGTGGTGAGTGGTGGTGGTGGGGTGGTGGGTGAGTGAGTGGTGAGTGGGTGAGTGAGTGTGGTGAGTGAGTGGGTGAGTGAGTGAGTGGTGAGTGGTGAGTGGGTGAGTGAGTGAGTGGTGGGTGAGTGAGTGGTGGTGAGTGGGTGAGTGGTGAGTGTGTGGGTGGTGAGTGGGTGAGTGGTGAGTGGGTGAGTGAGTGGGTGAGTGAGTGAGTGGTGAGTGGTGGTGGTGGTGAGTGAGTGGTGGTGGTGGTGAGTGGTGTGAGTGAGGTGAGTGAGTGGGGTGTGTGAGTGTGTGAGTGGGTGAGTGGTGGTGAGTGAGTGAGTGGTGAGTGAGTGGGTGAGTGGGTGAGTGAGTGGGTGATGTGAGTGAGTGGTGAGTGGTGAGTGAGTGGGTGAGTGAGTGGGTGAGTGAGTGGTGGTGAGTGGTGAGTGGTGAGTGAGTGGGTGAGTGGTGTGAGTGAGTGGGTGGTGAGTGAGTGAGTGGTGAGTGAGTGGGTGAGTGAGTGGTGAGTGAGTGAGTGGGTGAGTGAGGTGGTGGTGAGTGAGTGAGTGAGTGGGTGATGTGGTGGGTGAGTGGGTGTGTGAGTGGTGAGTGAGTGGGTGAGTGAGTGAGTGAGTGGGTGAGTGAGTGAGTGAGTGAGTGGGTGAGTGAGTGGTGAGTGAGTGAGTGGTGAGTGAGTGGGTGAGTGGGTGGTGAGTGGGTGAGTGAGTGAGTGGTGGTGGTGAGTGGGTGAGGTGAGTGGGTGAGTGAGTGGTGAGTGAGTGAGTGGTGAGTGAGTGGGTGAGTGGGTGAGTGGGTGGGTGAGTGAGTGAGTGAGTGGGTGAGTGGTAGGTGAGTGAGTGAGTGAGTGGTGGTGAGTGAGTGGGTGAGTGGTGAGTGAGTGCGTAGTGAGGTAGTGTGTGGG
>NW_027620580.1:0-48095 GCF_964198595.1 Lampetra fluviatilis | reverse complement strand
CACTCACCCACCACTCACCCACTCACTCACCCACTCACTCACTCACTCACCCACTCACCCACTCACTCACCCACTCACTCACCCACTCACTCACTCACTCACCTCACTCACTCACCACTCACTCACTCACCCACTCACTCACCCACTCACTCACCACTACACCCACTCACTCACTCACCCACTCACTCACCCCACTCACTCACTCACCACTCACTCACTCACTCACTCACTCACTCCACTCACTCACTATCACCCACTCACACTCACTCACTCACTCACCCACTCACTCACCCACTCACTCACCCACTCACTCACCACTCACTCACTCACTCACCCACTCACTCACCCACTCACTCACCCACTCACTCACCCACTCCACTCACCACTCACTCACCCACTCACTCACCCACTCACATCACCCACTCACTCACCCACTCACTCACCCACCTCACCCCTCACTCACCCACTCACTCACCACCACTCACTCACCCACTCACCACTCACTCACCCACTCACTCACCCACTCACTCACCACTCACTCACTCACCCACTCACTCACCCACTCACTCACCCACTCACTCACCACCACTCACTCACCCACTCACCACTCACCCCACTCACTCCACTCACTCACCCACTCACTCACCCACTCACTCACCCACTCACTCACCCACTCACTCACCACTCACTCACTCACTCACCCACTCACCCACTCACTCACCCACTCACTCACCCACTCACTCACTCACTCACTCACCCACTCACTCACCCACTCACTCACTCACACCACTCACTCACCCACTCACTCACCCACTCACTCACTCACCCACTCACTCACCCACTCACTCACCCACTCACTCACTCACTCACCCACTCACTCACTCACCCACACTCACTCACTCACCCACTCACCACACTCACTCACCCACTCACTCCACTCACTCACCCACTCACTCACCCACTCACTCACCACTCACTCACTCACCCACTCACTCACCCACTCACTCACTCACTCCACTCACTCACCCACTCACTCACTCACCCACTCACTCACCCACTCACTCACCCACTCACTCACCCACTCACTCACTCACCCACTCACTCACCCACTCACTCACTCACCCACTCACTCACCCACTCACTCACCCACTCACTCACCCACTCACTCACACCCACTCACCCACTCACTCACTCCACTCACTCACCCACTCACTCACCCACTCACTCACACCACTCACTCACCCACTCACTCACACCACTCACTCACTCACCCACTCACTCACCCACTCACCCACTCACTCACCCACTCACTCACTCCACTCACACCACTCACCCACTCACTCACCCACTCACTCACCCACTCACTCACTCACTCACTCACTCCACTCACCCACTCACTCACCCACTCACTCCACTCACTCACTCCACCTCACTCACCTCACTCACTCACCCACTCACTCACCCACTCACTCACCCACTCACTCACCCCACTCACTCACCCACTCACTCACCCACTCACTCACCCACTCACTCACCCACTCACCCACTCACTCACCCACTCACTCACCCACTCACTCACCACCCACTCACTCACCCACTCACTCACCCACTCACTCACCCACTCACTCACCCACTCACTCACCCACTCACTCACCCACTCACTCACCCACTCACTCACCCACTCACTCACTCCACTCACTCACCCACTCACTCACACCACTCACTCACACCACTCACCCACTCACTCACCCACTCACTCACCCACTCACTCACTCACTCACTCACCCACTCACTCACCACTCACTCACTCACTCACCCACTCACTCACCCACTCACTCACCCACTCACTCACCCCACTCACTCACCCACTCACTCACCCACTCACTCACTCCACTCACTCACCCACTCACTCACCACCACTCACTCACTCACCCACTCACTCACCCACTCACTCACACCACTCACTCACCACTCACTCACCCACTCACTCACCCACTCACTCACACACTCACCACTCACTCACCCACTCACTCACCCACTCACTCACCACTCACCACCCACTCACTCACCCACTCACTCACCCACTCACTCACCCACTCACTCACCCACTCACTCAACCCACTCACTCACCCACTCACTCACTCACCCACTCACTCACCCACTCACTCACCCACTCACTCACTCACCCACTCACTCACCCACTCACTCACCCACTCACTCACCCACTCACTCCCCACTCACTCACCCACTCACTCACCACTCACCCACTCACCCACTCACTCACCCACTCACTCACCCACTCACTCACCCACTCACTCACCCACTCACTCACCCACTCACTCACCACTCACTCACCCACTCACTCACTCACTCACCCACTCACTCACCCACTCCCCACTCACTCACCCCACTCACTCACTCCACTCACTCACCCACTCACTCACTCACCCACTCACTCACCCACTCACCCACTCACTCACCCACTCACTCACCCACTCACTCACCCACTCACCCACTCACTCACCCACTCACTCACCCCTCACTCACCCACTCACTCACCACTCACACCACTCACTCACCCACTCACTCACCCACTCACTCACTCACCCACTCACTCACCCACTCACTCACCACCACTCACTCACCCACTCACTCACCCACTCACTCACCCACTCACTCACCCACTCACTCACCCACTCACTCACTCACTCACCACACCCACTCACCCACTCACTCACCCACTCACTCACCCACTCACTCACTCACTCACTCACTCACCCACTCACTCACCCACTCACTCACTCACTCACCCACTGCACCCACTCACTCACCCACTCACTCACTCACCCACTCACTCACCCACTCACTCACCCACTCACTCACTCACTCACATCACTCACCCACTCACTCACTCACCCACTCACTCACTCACCCACTCACTCACCCACTCACTCACCATCACTCACTCACTCACCCACTCACTCACCCACTCACTCACCCACTCACTCCACTCACTCACCCACTCACCCACTCACTCACCCACTCACTCACCCACTCACTCACCCACACCACTCACCCACTCACTCACCCACTCACACACCCACTCACTCACCCACTCACTCACCACTCACCCACTCACACACCACTCACTCACTCACCCACTCACTCACCCACTCACTCACCCACTCACTCACCCACTCACTCACTCACCCACTCACCCACTCCTCACCCACTCACCCACTCACTCACCCACTCACTCACCCACTCACTCACCCACTCACACCACTCCACTCACCACCCACTCACTCACCCACTCACTCACCCACTCACCCACTCACTCACCCACTCACTCACCCACTCACTCACCACTCACTCACTCCACTCACTCACCCACTCACTCACTCACCTCACTCACCCACTCACTCACTCACTCACCCACTCACTCACCCACTCACTCACCACACACTCACTCACCACTCACTCACCCACTCACTCACACTCACTCACTCACCACTCACCACTCACTCACCCACTCACTCACCCACTCACTCACCCACTCACTCCCCACTCACTCACCCACTCACTCACCCACTCACTCCACTCACCTCACTCACTCACTCACCCACTCACTCACCCACTCACTCACCCACTCCTCACCCACTCACTCACCCACTCCACTCACACACCACTCACCCACTCACTCACACCACTCACTCACTCACCCACTCACTCACCCACTCACCCACTCACTCACCCACTCACTCACCCACTCACTCCACTCACTCACCACTCACCCACTCACTCACCCACTCACTCACCCACTCACCCACTCACTCACTCACCCACTCACTCACCCACTCACTCACCACTCACTCACCACTCACATCACCCACTCACTCTCACCCACTCACTCACCCACTCACTCACACACTCACTCACCCACTCACTCACCACTCACTCACTCCACTCACCCACTCACACCCACTCCACTCACCACTCACTCACCCACTCACCCACTCACTCACCACTCACCCACTCTCACTCACTCACCCACTCACTCACCCACTCACTCACACCACTCACTCACCACTCACCCACTCACCACCACTCACTCTCACCCACTCACCCACTCACTCCACCACTCACTCACCCACCACTCACCCACTCACTCACCCACTCACTCACCCACTCACTCACCCACTCACCCACTCACTCACCCACTCACCCACCACTCACTCACACCCACTCACCACTCACTCACCCACTCACTCACCCACTCACTCACCCACTCACCCACTCACCCACTCACTCACTCACCCACTCACCCACCACTCACCCACTCACTCACCCACTCCACTCCACTCACCTCACCCACTCACACTCACCCACTCACTCACCCACTCACCCACTCACTCACCCACACTCACCCACTCACTCACTCACCCACATCACCCACTCACTCACCCACTCACTCACCCACTCACTCACCCACTCACCCACTCACTCACCCACTCACTCACCCACTCACCCACTCACCCTCACCCCACATCACTCACCCACTCACTCACCCACTCACCCACTCACTCACCCACTCACACCCACTCACTCACTCACCCCACTCACTCACCCACTCACCCCACTCACCTCACCCACTCACTCACCCACTCACCCACTCACTCACATCACCTCACTCACCCACTCACTCACCCACTCACCCACTCACTCACTCACCCACTCACCCACTCACTCACCCACTCACTCACCCACTCACTCACCCACTCACCCACTCACCCACCTCACTCACTCACCCACTCACCCACTCACTCCACCCACTCACTCACCCACTCACCCACTCACCTACCCACTCACTCACCCACTCACTCACCCACTCACCCACTCACCTCACCCACTCACCCACTCACTCACTCACCCACTCACCCACTCACCTACCCACTCACTCACCCACTCACCCACTCACCTACCACTCACTCACCCACTCACTCACCCACTCACCCACTCACTCACCCACTCTCACCCACTCACTCACTCACCCACTCACCCACTCACTCACCCACTCACTCACCCACTCACTCACCCCCACTCACCCACTCACCCACTCACTCACTCACCCACTCACCCACTCACTCACCCACTCACTCACCCACTCACTCACCCACTCACCCACTCACCCACTCACTCACTCACCCACTCACCCACTCACTCACCCACTCACTCACCCACTCACCCACTCACCTACCCACTCACTCACCCACTCACTCACCCACTCACCCACTCACTCACCCACTCACCCACTCACTCACTCACCCACTCACCCACTCACTCACCCACTCACTCACCCACTCACTCACCCACTCACCCACTCACTCACCCACTCACTCACCCACTCACCCACTCACCTACCCACTCACTCACCCACTCACTCACCCACTCACCCACTCACTCACCCACTCACCCACTCACTCACTCACCCACTCACCCACTCACTCACCCACTCACTCACCCACTCACTCACCCACTCACCCACTCACCCACTCACTCACTCACCCACTCACCCACTCACCCACTCACTCACTCACCCACTCACCCACTCACTCACCCACTCACTCACCCACTCACTCACCCACTCACCCACTCACCCACTCACTCACTCACCCACTCACCCACTCACTCACCCACTCACTCACCCACTCACCCACTCACCTACCCACTCACTCACCCACTCACTCACCCACTCACCCACTCACTCACCCACTCACCCACTCACTCACTCACCCACTCACCCACTCACTCACCCACTCACTCACCCACTCACCCACTCACCTACCCACTCACTCACCCACTCACTCACCCACTCACCCACTCACTCACCCACTCACCCACTCACTCACTCACCCACTCACCCACTCACTCACCCACTCACTCACCCACTCACTCACCCACTCACCCACTCACCCACTCACTCACTCACCCACTCACCCACTCACTCACCCACTCACTCACCCACTCACCCACTCACCCACCCACTCACCTACGCATGTGTGTGTGTGTACTGTGTGTGTGTGTACTGTGTGTGTGTGTACTGTGTGTGTGTGTACTGTGTGTGTGTGTACTGTGTGTGTGTGTACTGTGTGTACTGTGTGTGTGTGTACTGTGTGTGTGCTATGTGTGTGTGTGTACTGTGTGTGTACTGTGTGTGTGTGTACTGTGTGTGTGTGTACTGTGTGTGTACTGTGTGTGTGTGTACTGTGTGTGTGTGTACTGTGTGTGTACTGTGTGTGTGTGTACTGTGTGTGTACTGTGTGTGTGTGTACTGTGTGTGTGTGTACTGTGTGTGTACTGTGTGTGTACTGTGTGTGTGCTGTGTGTGTACCGCGTGTGTGTACTGTGTGTGTGTGTACTGTGTGTACTGTGTGTGTGTGTACTGTGTGTACTGTGTGTGTGTGTACTGTGTGTGTGTGTACTGTGTGTGTGTGTACTGTGTGTGTACTGTGTGTGTGTGTACTGTGTGTGTGTGTACTGTGTGTGTACTGTGTGTGTGTGTACTGTGTGTGTACTGTGTGTGTGTGTACTGTGTGTGTGTGTACTGTGTGTGTACTGTGTGTGTACTGTGTGTGTGCTGTGTGTGTACCGCGTGTGTGTACTGTGTGTGTGTGTACTGTGTGTGTACCGCGTGTGTGTACTGTGTGTGTGTACTGTGTGTGTGTACTGTGTGTGTACTGTGTGTACTGTGTGTGTGTACTGTGTGTGTACTGTGTGTGTACTGTGTGTACCGCGTGTGTGTACTGTGTGTGTACTGTGTGTGTACTGTGTGTACTGTGTGTGTACTGTGTGTGTACTGTGTGTGTGTGTACTGTGTGTACTGTGTGTGTGTACTGTGTGTGTACTGTGTGTACTGTGTGTGTGTGTACTGTGTGTGTGTACTGTGTGTGTACTGTGTGTGTACTGTGTGTGTACTGTGTGTGTACTGTGTGTACTGTGTGTGTGTACTGTGTGTGTACTGTGTGTACTGTGTGTGTACTGTGTGTGCTGTGTGTGTGTGTGTGTACTGTGTGTGTGTACTGTGTGTGTACTGTGTGTACTGTGTGTGTACTGTGTGTACTGTGTGTGTGTGTGTGTGTACTGTGTGTGTGTACTGTGTGTGTACTGTGTGTGTGTGTACTGTGTGTACTGTGTGTGTACTGTGTGTGTACTGTGTGTGTGTGTACTGTGTGTGTACCGCGTGTGTACTGTGTGTGTGTACTGTGTGTGTACCGCGTGTGTACTGTGTGTGTGTGTACTGTGTGTGTACCGTGTGTGTACTGTGTGTGTACTGTGTGTGTACTGTGTGTGTGTGTGTGTACTGTGTATGTACCGTGTGTGCTGTGTGTACTGTGCGTGCTGTG
Source organism: Lampetra fluviatilis (assembly GCF_964198595.1). Taxonomy (NCBI): domain Eukaryota; kingdom Metazoa; phylum Chordata; class Hyperoartia; order Petromyzontiformes; family Petromyzontidae; genus Lampetra; species Lampetra fluviatilis. Next base: position 40,692 of record NW_027620580.1, on the reverse strand, counting down.
TGTGTGTGTACTGTGTGTGTACTGTGTGTACTGTGTGTGTACCGTGTGTGTACTGTGTGTGTGTGTACTGTGCGTGCTGTGTGTGTGTGTACTGTGTGTGTGTGTACTGTGGTGTGTGTGTACTGTGTGTGTGTACTGTGTGTGTACTGTGTGTACTGTGTGTGTGTACTGTGTGTGTGTGTACTGTGTGTGTGTACTGTGTGTGTACTGTGTGTACTGTGTGTGTGTGTACTGTGTGTGTACTGTGTGTACTGTGTGTACCGTGCGTGCTGTGTGTGTGTGTACTGTGTGTGTACTGTGTGTACTGTGTGTACTGTGTGTGTACCGTGCGTGCTGTGTGTGTGTGTGTACTGTGTGTGTGTGTACTGTGTGTGTGTGTACTGTGTGTGTGTGTACTGTGTGTGCTGTGTGTACCGTGCGTGCTGTGTGTGTGTGTGTACTGTGTGTGTGTGTACTGTGTGTGTACCGTGTGTACCGTGTGTACCGTGCGTGCTGTGTGTACTGCAGCAGACACAGATCCCCGACTACGCGGAGCTCATGGTGAAGTTCCTGGAGGCGCTGATGGACACTTACCTGCCCGGCATCGAGGAGGAGGAGCTGGCGGCGGTGACTCCGGTGACTCCGGTGACTCCGGTGACATCGGCGGCGTTGCCGGGAGGCAGCGGCGCTGCCGGGGACGATCCCCACGTCACGGCGGCGTCCACCTCACCGCACCCTCCCTCGGCACAGCACGTCGGCCACACGGCCCACGCCGGTCACGTCGGCCACGTCGGTCACGCCGGTGCCGGTGCCGGTGCCGGAGCCGTGCCGGAGGCGTCTGCGGCGTCGCTGGCGGCCTCGCAGAGCTCACCGCAGACGGGTGAGAGACGCTCGCTCGGTCGGTCGGTCGGTCGGTCGCTCGGTCGGTCGCTCACTTGCTCGGTCACTCGGTCGCTCAGTCACTCAGTCACTCGCTCAGTCACTCACTCACTCACTCGGTCGCTCGCTCACTCAGTCACTCGCTCAGTCACTCACTCACTCACACTGTCGCTCGCTCAGTCACTCACTCACTCGGTCGCTCGCTCAGTCACTCACTCGTTCAGTCGCTCGCTCGCTCACTCACTCAGTCACTCGCTCAGTCACTCACTCAGTCACTCACTCGGTCGCTCGCTCAGTCACTCGCTCACTTCGCTCGGTCAGTCACTCACTCGTTCAGTCGCTCGCTCGCTCACTCACTCAGTCACTCACTCAGTCACTCACTCGGTCGCTCGCTCAGTCACTCGGTCGCTCAGTCAGTCAGTCGCTCGCTCACTCGCTCGCTCAGTCGCTCGCTCAGTCGCTCGCTGGCTCGCTCACTCAGTCGCTCACTCAGTCACTCGCTCGCTCAGTCGCTCGCTGGCTCGCTCACTCAGTCGCTCGCTCAGTCACTCGCTCGCTTACTCGCTCAGTCACTCGCTCGCTCGCTCAGTCACTTGCTCAGTCAGTCGCTCGCTCAGTCGCTCGCTGGCTCGCTCGCTCAGTCGCTCGCTCAGTCACTCGCTCGCTTACTCGCTCAGTCACTCGCTCGCTCGCTCAGTCACTCGCTCAGTCACTCGCTCAGTCGCTCGCTCAGTCGCTCGCTGGCTCGCTCACTCAGTCACTCGCTCGCTTACTCGCTCAGTCACTCGCTCGCTCGCTCAGTCACTCGCTCAGTCGCTCGCTCACTCGCTCAGTCACTCGCTCAGTCGCTCGCTCACTCGCTCAGTCACTCGCTCAGTCACTCGCTCAGTCACTCGCTCACTCGCTCAGTCGCTCGCTGGCTCGCTCACTCACTCGCTCGCTCAGTCACTCGCTCGCTTACTCGCTCAGTCACTCGCTCAGTCGCTCGCTCAGTCACTCGCTCGCTCGCTCAGTCACTCGCTCAGTCGCTCGCTCACTCGCTCAGTCACTCGCTCAGTCGCTCGCTCACTCGCTCAGTCACTCGCTCAGTCACTCGCTCAGTCACTCGCTCACTCGCTCAGTCGCTCGCTGGCTCGCTCACTCAGTCGCTCGCTCAGTCACTCGCTCGCTTACTCGCTCAGTCACTCGCTCAGTCACTCGCTCAGTCACTCGCTCAGTCACTCGCTCAGTCACTCGCTCAGTCGCTCGCTCACTCGCTCAGTCACTCGCTCAGTCGCTCGCTCACTCGCTCAGTCACTCGCTCAGTCACTCGCTCAGTCACTCGCTCACTCGCTCAGTCGCTCGCTAGCTCGCTCACTCAGTCGCTCGCTCAGTCACTCGCTCGCTTACTCGCTCAGTCACTCGCTCAGTCACTCGCTCAGTCACTCGCTCAGTCACTCGCTCAGTCACTCGCTCGCTCGCTCAGTCACTCGCTCAGTCGCTCGCTCACTCGCTCAGTCACTCGCTCAGTCGCTCGCTCACTCGCTCAGTCACTCGCTCAGTCACTCGCTCAGTCACTCGCTCACTCGCTCAGTCGCTCGCTGGCTCGCTCACTCAGTCGCTCGCTCAGTCACTCGCTCGCTTACTCGCTCAGTCACTCGCTCAGTCACTCGCTCGCTCGCTCAGTCACTCGCTCAGTCACTTGCTCAGTCACTCGCTCAGTCACTCGCTCACTCGCTCAGTCACTCGCTCACTCGCTCGCTCGCTCGCTCAGTCACTCGCTCACTCGCTCACTCGCTCGGTCAGTCACTCACTCGTTCAGTCGCTCGCTCAGTCACTCACTCAGTCACTCACTCAGTCACTCACTCGGTCGCTCGCTCAGTCACTCGGTCGCTCAGTCAGTCAGTCGCTCACTCACTTGCTCGCTCAGTCGCTCGCTCAGTCGCTCGCTGGCTCGCTCACTCAGTCGCTCGCTCAGTCACTCGCTCGCTTACTCGCTCAGTCACTCGCTCGCTCGCTCAGTCACTCGCTCAGTCACTCGCTCGCTCGCTCAGTCACTCGCTCAGTCACTTGCTCAGTCACTCGCTCAGTCACTCGCTCACTCGCTCAGTCACTCGCTCACCTCGCTCGCTCGCTCGCTCAGTCACTCGCTCACTCGCTCACTCGCTCGGTCAGTCACTCACTCGTTCAGTCGCTCGCTCAGTCACTCACTCAGTCACTCACTCAGTCACTCACTCGGTCGCTCGCTCAGTCACTCGGTCGCTCAGTCAGTCAGTCGCTCACTCACTTGCTCGCTCAGTCGCTCGCTCAGTCGCTCGCTGGCTCGCTCACTCAGTCGCTCGCTCAGTCACTCGCTCGCTTACTCGCTCAGTCACTCGCTCGCTCGCTCAGTCACTTGCTCAGTCACTCGCTCAGTCGCTCGCTCAGTCGCTCGCTGGCTCGCTCGCTCAGTCGCTCGCTCAGTCACTCGCTCGCTTACTCGCTCAGTCGCTCGCTCGCTCAGTCACTCGCTCAGTCACTCGCTCAGTCGCTCGCTCAGTCGCTCGCTGGCTCGCTCACTCAGTCGCTCGCTCAGTCACTCGCTCGCTTACTCGCTCAGTCACTCGCTCGCTCGCTCAGTCACTCGCTCAGTCACTCGCTCAGTCGCTCGCTCAGTCGCTCGCTGGCTCGCTCACTCAGTCGCTCGCTCAGTCACTCGCTCGCTTACTCGCTCAGTCACTCGCTCAGTCACTCGCTCAGTCACTCGCTCAGTCACTCGCTCACTCGCTCAGTCACTCGCTCACTCGCTCAGTCACTCGCTCACTCGCTCAGTCACTCGCTCACTTGCTCAGTCACTCGCTCACTCGCTCAGTCACTCGCTCACTCGCTCAGTCACTCGGTCGCTCAGTCAGTCAGTCGCTCACTCACTTGCTCGCTCAGTCGCTCGCTCAGTCGCTCGCTGGCTCGCTCACTCAGTCGCTCGCTCAGTCACTCGCTCGCTCGCTCAGTCACTTGCTCAGTCACTCGCTCAGTCGCTCGCTCAGTCGCTCGCTGGCTCGCTCGCTCAGTCGCTCGCTCAGTCACTCGCTCGCTTACTCGCTCAGTCACTCGCTCGCTCGCTCAGTCACTCGCTCAGTCACTCGCTCAGTCGCTCGCTCAGTCGCTCGCTGGCTCGCTCACTCAGTCGCTCGCTCAGTCACTCGCTCGCTTACTCGCTCAGTCACTCGCTCGCTCGCTCGCTCAGTCACTCGCTCAGTCACTCGCTCAGTCACTCGCTCAGTCACTCGCTCACTCGCTCAGTCACTCGCTCACTCGCTCAGTCACTCGCTCACTCGCTCAGTCACTCGCTCACTTCGCTCAGTCACTCGCTCACTTGCTCGCTCGCTCAGTAACAGGTGCAACTCAACCTTCCCTCCCCGCAGTCTCCGACAAGCCTCCCAGCACCTCCGCTGAGCCGGCCGCTGCACCGGCCTTGCCACCGTCGGCTGGGTGCGGCGGGAGCACCTCCACCTCCACGTCCACCACCACGTCCACCACCACGTCCACCACCACCTCCACCACGGGCGACGCCGCCGGTGCCGGTGGTGGCGACGTAGACGGCGTCACCCGGACGCGCCACGCCGCTCCCGGCCCGGTGCAGAAGCAGCGATGTGCCGGCAGCTTCCAGCGGCACAACCCCAACAAGATCACGTGAGCCAGGGGGGAGGAGTCACGTGAGCCAAGGGGGAGGAGCCACGTGAGCTAAGGGGGAGGAGTCACGTGAGGGGGGGAGGAGTCACGTGAGGGGAAGGGAGGAGGCACGTGAGGGGGGGAGGAGTCACGTGAGGGGGGAGGAGTCACGTGAGGGGGGGGGGGAGGAGTCACGTGAGCCACGGGGGGAGGAGTCACGTGAGCCAAGGGGGAGGAGTCACGTGAGCCAGGGGGAGGAGTCACGTGAGCCAAGGGGGAGGAGTCACGTGAGCCAAGGGGGAGGGGTCACGTTAGGGGGGGAGGAGTCACGTGAGCCAAGGGGGAGGAGTCACGTGAGGGGGGGGAGTCACGTAAGCCAAGGGGGAGGAGTCACATGAGGGGGGGAGGAGTCACGTGAGCCAAGGGGGAGGAGCCACGTGAGGGGGGGAGGAGTCACGTGAGGGGGGGAAGAGTCACGTGAGCCAAGGGGGAGGAGCCACGTGAGGGGAGGGAGGAGTCACGTGAGCCAAGGGGGAGGAGTCACGTGAGCCAAGGGGGAGGAGTCACGTGAGCCAAGGGGGAGGAGCCACGTGAGCCAGGGGGGAGGAGTCACGTGATCCAAGGGGGAGGAGTCACGTGAGCCAAGGGGGAGGAGTCACGTGAGCCAAGGGGGAGGAGTCACGTGAGCCAAGGGGGAGGAGTCACGTGAGCCAAGGGGGAGGAGTCACGTGAGGGGGGGAGGAGTCACGTGAGCCGGGGGGAGGAGTCACGTGAGGGGGGAGGAGTCACGTGAGGGGGAGGAGTCACGTGAGCCGGGGGGGGGGTCACGTGAGCCAAGGGGGAGGAGTCACGTGAGCCAAGGGGAGGAGTCACGTGAGGGGGGGGAGGAGTCACGTTAGGGGGGGGAGGAGTCACGTGAGCCAAGGGGGAGGAGCCACGTGAGGGGGGGAGGAGTCACGTGAGCCAAGGGGGAGGAGTCACGTGAGCCAAGGGGGAGGAGTCACGTGAGCCGGGGGGGAGGAGTCACGTGAGCCAAGGGGGGAGGAGTCACGTGAGCCAAGGGGGGAGGAGTCACGTGAGCCAGGGGGAGGAGTCACGTGAGCCAAGGGGGGAGGAGTCACGTGAGCCAAGGGGGAGGAGTCACGTGAGGGGGGGGTCACGTGAGCCAAGGGGGAGGAGTCACGTGAGGGGGGGAGGAGTCACGTGAGCCAAGGGGGAGGGGTCACATTAGGGGGGGAGGAGTCACGTGAGCCAAGGGGAGGAGTCACGTGAGGGGGGGAGGAGTCACGTGAGCCACGGGGGGCTAGGGGCAAGGTCACGTGAAGCCACTACCACCAATGCTACCACAACCACCACAACCAGCACCACCACTACCACCACCACTACCACCACAACCACAACCACCACAACCAGCACTACCAGCACCACAACCAACGCCACCACAACCACCACCACAACCACCACCACAACCAACACCACAACCACCACCACAACCACCACCACCACCACCACAACCACCACAAACACAACCACCACAACCAGCACTACCACCACCACCACAACCAGCACTACCAGCACCACAACCAACGCCACCACAACCACCACCACAACCACCACCACAACCAACACCACAACCACCACCACAACCACCACCACCACAACCACCACCACCACAACCACCACCACAACCAGCACTACCACCACAACCACCACAACCACCACAACCACCACCACCACCACTGCCGTCATCTTTCCTCGTCGCTCCTCCTGCGTCTCGTCGTTCCGGCCCTCCCCTGTCTCAGCCGGCGGGGGGTCACGCGGGGGTCACGCGGGGGTCACGCGGGGGTCACGCGGGGGTCACGCGGGAGTGGTCACTGTGCTTCATTATAACCCCCAGCCCCTCCCCCCCCCCCCGCTTTACCCCTCCCCTCGACCCCCCTCCACCCACCCCCCTCTCGACACCCCCCTCGACCCCCCCTCGACCCCACTCGACCCCCCCTCGACCCCACTCGACCCCCCCTCGACCCCACTCGACCCCCCCTCGACCCCACTCGACCCACCCCCCTCTCGACCCCCACTCGACCCCCCCTCCACCCCCCTCGACCCCCCTCGACCCACCCCCCTCTCGACACCCCCCTCGACCCCCCCTCGACCCCACTCGACCCACCCCCCCCTCGACCCCCCCTCGACCCCCCCGACCCCCCAGACCCCCCTCTCGACCCCCCCCTCGACCCCCTCGACCCCCCCTCGACCCCCCCTCGACCCACCCCCCTCTCGACCCCCCCTCGACCCCCCTCGACCCCCCCAGACCCCCCTCTCGACCCCCCCAGACCCCCCCCTCGACCCCCCTCGACCCCCCCTCGACCCCCCCTCGACCCTCCCAGACCCCCCCAGACCCCCCTCTCGACCCCCCCTCGACCCCCTCGACCCCCTCGACCCACCCCCCTCTCGACCCCCCTCTCGACCCCCCCCCCTCGACCCCCCCCTCGACCCCCCCCCTCGACCCCCCCTCGACCCCCCCAGACCCCCCTCTCGACCCCCCCTCGACCCCCCCAGACCCCCCTCGACCCCCCCTCCAACCCCCCTCGACCCCCCCCCTCGACCCCCCCTCGACCCCCCCAGACCCCCCTCTCGACCCCCCCCTCGACCCCCTCGACCCCCCCAGACCCCCCAGACCCCCCCCTCTCGACCCCCCCCCTCGACCCCCCCAGACCCCCCCCCTCTCGACCCCCCCCCTCGACCCCCCTAGACCCCCCCCCCTCTCGACCCCCCTCCAACCCCCCTCGATCCCCTCCACCCCCCCTCGACCCCCCTCGACCCCCCCCCTCTCGACCCCCCCTCGACCCCCCCTCGACCCCCCCAGACCCCCCTCTCGACCCCCCCCTCGACCCCCTCGACCCCCCTCGACCCACCCCCCTCTCGACCCCCCCTCGACCCCCCCAGACCCCCCCTCTCGACCCCCCCAGACCCCCCCCCTCTCGACCCCCCTCGACCCCCCCAGACCCCCCCCTCGACCCCCCCAGACCCCCCCAGACCCCCCTCTCGACCCCCCCTCGACCACCTCGACCCCCTCTCGACCCCCCCCTCGACCCCCTCGACCCCCCCTCGACCCCCTCGACCCACCCCCCTCTCGACCCCCCCTCGACCCCCCTCGACCCCCCCAGACCCCCCTCTCGACCCCCCCAGACCCCCCCCTCGACCCCCTCGACCCCCCCTCGACCCCCCTCGACCCCCCCAGACCCCCCCAGACCCCCCTCTCGACCCCCCCCTCGACCCCCTCGACCCACCCCCTCTCGAACCCCTCTCGACCCCCCCCTCGACCCCCCCCTCGACCCCCCCCCCTCGACCCCCCTCGACCCCCCCAGACCCCCCTCTCGACCCCCCCTCGACCCCCCCAGACCCCCCTCGACCCCCCCTCCAACCCCCCTCGACCCCCCCCCTCTCGACCCCCCTCGACCCCCCCAGACCCCCCTCTCGACCCCCCCTCGACCCCCTCGACCCCCCCAGACCCCCCAGACCCCCCCCTCTCGACCCCCCCCCTCGACCCCCCCAGACCCCCCCCCCCTCTCGACCCCCCCCCCCTCGACCCCCCCAGACCCCCCCCCCTCTCGACCCCCCTCCAACCCCCCTCGATCCCCCTCCACCCCCCCTCGACCCCCCTCGACCCCCCCCCTCTCGACCCCCCCTCGACCCCCCCAGACCCCCCTCTCGACCCCCCCCCTCGACCCCCTCGACCCCCCTCGACCCCCCTCGACCCACCCCCCTCTCGACCCCCCTCGACCCCCCCAGACCCCCCCCTCTCGACCCCCCCCTCTCGACCCCCCTCGACCCCCCCAGACCCCTCCCTCGACCCCCCCCAGACCCCCCCAGACCCCCCTCTCGACCCCCCCTCGACCCCCTCGACCCCCCCTCGACCCCCCCTCGACCCCCCCTCGACCCCCTCGACCCCCCCTCGACCCCCCTCGACCCACCCCCCTCTCGACCCCCTCTCGACCCCCCTCGACCCCCCCTCGACCCCCCCCTCGACCCCCTCGACCCCCCCTCGACCCCCCTCGACCCACCCCCCTCTCGACCCCCTCTCGACCCCCCTCGACCCCCCCTCGACCCCCCCTCGACCCCCCCCTCGACCCCCTCGACCCCCCCTCGACCCCCCTCGACCCACCCCCCTCTCGACCCCCCCTCGACCCCCCCCAGACCCCCCCCTCTCGACCCCCCTCGACCCCCCCCCCTCGACCCCCCCAGACCCCCCCAGACCCCCCTCTCGACCCCCCCTCGACCCCCCCTCGACCCCCCTCGACCCCCCCAGACCCCCCCAGACCCCCCAGACCCCCCCCCTCTCGACCCCCCCCTCGACCCCCCTCGACCCCACCAGACCCCCCCCCCTCGACCCCCCCAGACCCCCCAGACCCCCCCAGACCCCCCCTCTCGACCCCCCTCGACCCCCCCAGACCCCCCAGACCCCCCCCCTCGACCCCTCCCCTCGACCCCCCCCCCTCGACCCCCTCTCGACCCCCCCCCTCTCGACCCCCCCCTCCTCGACCCCCCCCCCTCTCGACCCCCCCCCTCTCGACCCCCCCCAGACCTCCCCAGACCCCCCAGACCCCCCCTCTCTCGACCCCCCCCCCTCGACCCCCCCTCGACCCCACCAGACCCCCCCCCCTCGACCCCCCCAGACCCCCCAGACCCCCCCAGACCCCCCCTCTCGACCCCCCCAGACCCCCCAGACCCCCCAGACCCCCCCCAGACCCCCCCCCCCTCTCGACCCCCCTCGACCCCCCCAGACCCCCCAGACCCCCCCCCTCGATCCCCCCCCTCGACCCCCCCCTCTCGACCCCCCCCCTCTCGACCCCCCCCCTCGACCCCCCCCCTCGACCCCCCTCTTTCGACCCCCCAGTATTTTTGTTAAGCCCCCCACCCCCCACCCCCCAGTAACCCCCTTGCCCCTCCCCCCAGCACCCCCGTGATGTATTTTTAAGGTTATTAAAGACGTGTACTGTACACCAAGAGTGTCACGTGTCCCTGGTTTTACATACTTCCCCACACGGTGCCGAGTATAAGAGATGTTGACTACCTCGCCTGGTCTACAGGAGGTCGTGGGTTCGATTAGCCTGAGAGATGTTGACTACCTCGCCTGGTCTACAGGAGGTCGTGGGTTCGATTAGCCTGAGAGATGTTGACTACCTCGCCTGGTCTACAGGAGGTCGTGGGTTCGATTAGCCTGAGAGATGTTGACCACCTCGCCTGGTCTACAGGAGGTCGTGGGTTCGATTAGCCTGAGAGATGTTGACCACCTCGCCTGGTCTACAGGAGGTCGTGGGTTCGATTAGCCTGAGAGATGTTGACTACCTCGCCTGGTCTACAGGAGGTCGTGGGTTCGATTAGCCTGGGAGATGTTGACTACCTCGCCTGGTCTACAGGAGGTCGTGGGTTCGATTAGCCTGGGAGATGTTGACTACCTCGCCCGGTCTACAGGAGGTCGTGTGTTCGATTAGCCTGAGAGATGTTGACTACCTCGCCTGGTCTACAGGAGGTCGTGGGTTCGATTCGCCTGAGAGATGTTGACTACCTCGCCTGGTCTACAGGAGGTCGTGGGTTCGATTAGCCTGAGAGATGTTGACTACCTCGCCTGGTCTACAGGAGGTCGTGGGTTCGATTAGCCTGAGAGATGTTGACTACCTCGCCTGGTCTACAGGAGGTCGTGGGTTCGATTAGCCTGGGAGATGTTGACTACCTCGCCTGGTCTACAGGAGGTCGTGGGTTCGATTAGCCTGAGAGATGTTGACCACCTCGCCTGGTCTACAGGAGGTCGTGGGTTCGATTAGCCTGAGAGATGTTGACCACCTCGCCTGGTCTACAGGAGGTCGTGGGTTCGATTAGCCTGAGAGATGTTGACTACCTCGCCTGGTCTACAGGAGGTCGTGGGTTCGATTAGCCTGGGAGATGTTGACTACCTCGCCTGGTCTACAGGAGGTCGTGGGTTCGATTAGCCTGGGAGATGTTGACTACCTCGCCCGGTCTACAGGAGGTCGTGTGTTCGATTAGCCTGAGAGATGTTGACTACCTCGCCTGGTCTACAGGAGGTCGTGGGTTCGATTCGCCTGAGAGATGTTGACTACCTCGCCTGGTCTACAGGAGGTCGTGGGTTCGATTAGCCTGAGAGATGTTGACTACCTCGCCTGGTCTACAGGAGGTCGTGTGTTCGATTAGCCTGAGAGATGTTGACTACCTCGCCTGGTCTACAGGAGGTCGTGTGTTCGATTAGCCTGAGAGATGTTGACTACCTCGCCTGGTCTACAGGAGGTCGTGGGTTCGATTAGCCTGGGAGATGTTGACCACCTCGCCTGGTCTACAGGAGGTCGTGGGTTCGATTAGCCTGAGAGATGTTGACTACCTCGCCTGGTCTACAGGAGGTCGTGGGTTCGATTAGCCTGAGAGATGTTGACTACCTCGCCTGGTCTACAGGAGGTCGTGGGTTCGATTAGCCTGAGAGATGTTGACCACCTCGCCTGGTCTACAGGAGGTCGTGGGTTCGATTAGCCTGAGAGATGTTGACTACCTCGCCTGGTCTACAGGAGGTCGTGGGTTCGATTAGCCTGGGAGATGTTGACTACCTCGCCTGGTCTACAGGAGGTCGTGGGTTCGATTAGCCTGGGAGATGTTGACTACCTCGCCCGGTCTACAGGAGGTCGTGTGTTCGATTAGCCTGAGAGATGTCGACTACCTCGCCTGGTCTACAGGAGGTCGTGGGTTCGATTAGCCTGAGAGATGTTGACTACCTCGCCTGGTCTACAGGAGGTCGTGGGTTCGATTAGCCTGAGAGATGTTGACTACCTCGCCTGGTCTACAGGAGGTCGTGGGTTCGATTAGCCTGAGAGATGTTGACTACCTCGCCTGGTCTACAGGAGGTCGTGGGTTCGATTAGCCTGAGAGATGTTGACTACCTCGCCTGGTCTACAGGAGGTCGTGGGTTCGATTAGCCTGAGAGATGTTGACTACCTCGCCTGGTCTACAGGAGGTCGTGGGTTCGATTAGCCTGAGAGATGATGACTACCTCGCCTGGTCTACAGGAGGTCGTGGGTTCGATTAGCCTGAGAGATGTTGACTACCTCGCCTGGTCTACAGGAGGTCGTGGGTTCGATTAGCCTGAGAGATGTCGACTACCTCGCCTGGTCTACAGGAGGTCGTGGGTTCGATTAGCCTGAGAGATGTTGACTACCTCGCCTGGTCTACAGGAGGTCGTGGGTTCGATTAGCCTGAGAGATGTTGACTACCTCGCCTGGTCTACAGGAGGTCGTGGGTTCGATTAGCCTGAGAGATGTTGACTACCTCGCCTGGTCTACAGGAGGTCGTGGGTTCGATTAGCCTGAGAGATGTTGACTACCTCGCCTGGTCCACAGGAGGTCGTGGGTTCGATTAGCCTGAGAGATGTTGACTACCTCGCCTGGTCTACAGGAGGTCGTGGGTTCGATTAGCCTGAGAGATGTTGACTACCTCGCCTGGTCTACAGGAGGTCGTGGGTTCGATTAGCCTGAGAGATGTCGACTACCTCGCCTGGTCTACAGGAGGTCGTGGGTTCGATTAGCCTGAGAGATGTCGACTACCTCGCCTGGTCTACAGGAGGTCGTGGGTTCGATTAGCCTGAGAGATGTCGACTACCTCGCCTGGTCTACAGGAGGTCGTGGGTTCGATTAGCCTGAGAGATGTCGACTACCTCGCCTGGTCTACAGGAGGTCGTGGGTTCGATTAGCCTGAGAGATGTTGACTACCTCGCCTGGTCTACAGGAGGTCGTGGGTTCGATTAGCCTGGGAGATGTTGACTACCTCGCCTGGTCTACATGAGGTCGTGGGTTCGATTAGCCTGGGAGATGTTGACTACCTCGCCTGGTCTACAGGAGGTCGTGTGTTCGATTAGCCTGAGAGATGTTGACTACCTCGCCTGGTCTACAGGAGGTCGTGGGTTCGATTAGCCTGAGAGATGTTGACTACCTCGCCTGGTCTACAGGAGGTCGTGGGTTCGATTAGCCTGAGAGATGTTGACTACCTCGCCTGGTCTACAGGAGGTCGTGGGTTCGATTAGCCTGAGAGATGTCGACTACCTCGCCTGGTCTACAGGAGGTCGTGGGTTCGATTAGCCTGAGAGATGTTGACTACCTCGCCTGGTCTACAGGAGGTCGTGGGTTCGATTAGCCTGGGAGATGTTGACTACCTCGCCTGGTCTACAGGAGGTCGTGGGTTCGATTAGCCTGAGAGATGTTGACTACCTCGCCTGGTCTACAGGAGGTCGTGGGTTCGATTAGCCTGAGAGATGTCGACTACCTCGCCTGGTCTACAGGAGGTCGTGGGTTCGATTAGCCTGAGAGATGTTGACTACCTCGCCTGGTCTACAGGAGGTCGTGGGTTCGATTAGCCTGGGAGATGTTGACTACCTCGCCTGGTCTACATGAGGTCGTGGGTTCGATTAGCCTGGGAGATGTTGACTACCTCGCCTGGTCTACAGGAGGTCGTGTGTTCGATTAGCCTGAGAGATGTTGACTACCTCGCCTGGTCTACAGGAGGTCGTGGGTTCGATTAGCCTGAGAGATGTTGACTACCTCGCCTGGTCTACAGGAGGTCGTGGGTTCGATTAGCCTGAGAGATGTTGACTACCTCGCCTGGTCTACAGGAGGTCGTGGGTTCGATTAGCCTGAGAGATGTCGACTACCTCGCCTGGTCTACAGGAGGTCGTGGGTTCGATTAGCCTGAGAGATGTTGACTACCTCGCCTGGTCTACAGGAGGTCGTGGGTTCGATTAGCCTGGGAGATGTCGACTACCTCGCCTGGTCTACAGGAGGTCGTGGGTTCGATTAGCCTGAGAGATGTCGACTACCTCGCCTGGTCTACAGGAGGTCGTGGGTTCGATTAGCCTGAGAGATGTTGACTACCTCGCCTGGTCTACAGGAGGTCGTGGGTTCGATTAGCCTGGGAGATGTTGACTACCTCGCCTGGTCTACATGAGGTCGTGGGTTCGATTAGCCTGGGAGATGTTGACTACCTCGCCTGGTCTACAGGAGGTCGTGTGTTCGATTAGCCTGAGAGATGTTGACTACCTCGCCTGGTCTACAGGAGGTCGTGGGTTCGATTAGCCTGAGAGATGTTGACTACCTCGCCTGGTCTACAGGAGGTCGTGGGTTCGATTAGCCTGAGAGATGTTGACTACCTCGCCTGGTCTACAGGAGGTCGTGGGTTCGATTAGCCTGAGAGATGTCGACTACCTCGCCTGGTCTACAGGAGGTCGTGGGTTCGATTAGCCTGAGAGATGTTGACTACCTCGCCTGGTCTACAGGAGGTCGTGGGTTCGATTAGCCTGGGAGATGTTGACTACCTCGCCTGGTCTACATGAGGTCGTGGGTTCGATTAGCCTGGGAGATGTTGACTACCTCGCCTGGTCTACAGGAGGTCGTGGGTTCGATTAGCCTGGGAGATGTTGACTACCTCGCCTGGTCTACAGGAGGTCGTGGGTTCGATTAGCCTGGGAGATGTTGACTACCTCGCCTGGTCTACAGGAGGTCGTGGGTTCGATTAGCCTGAGAGATGTTGACTACCTCGCCTGGTCTACAGGAGGTCGTGGGTTCGATTAGCCTGAGAGATGTTGACTACCTCGCCTGGTATACAGGAGGTCGTGGGTTCGATTAGCCTGAGAGATGTTGACTACCTCGCCTGGTCTACAGGAGGTCGTGGGTTCGATTAGCCTGAGAGATGTTGACCACCTCGCCTGGTCTACAGGAGGTCGTGGGTTCGATTAGCCTGAGAGATGTTGACTACCTCGCCTGGTCTACAGGAGGTCGTGGGTTCGATTAGCCTGAGAGATGTTGACTACCTCGCCTGGTCTACAGGAGGTCGTGGGTTCGATTAGCCTGAGAGATGTTGACTACCTCGCCTGGTCTCCAGGAGGTCGTGGGTTCGATTAGCCTGAGAGATGTTGACTACCTCGCCTGGTCTACAGGAGGTCGTGGGTTCCATCCCGGACCCTGTGAGATGTTAACTACCTCGCCTGGTCTACAGGAGGTCGTGGGTTCCATCCGGGACCCTGGGAGATGTTGACTAACATCTCACAGAGTGGGTGAGTGGGTGGGTGAGTGGGTGAGTTGGATGGGTGGATGGGTGGGTGACTGGTTGGATGAGTGGGTGGGTGGGTGAGTGGGTGGGTGAGTGGATGGGTGAGTGGGTGGGTGGGTACACTCGCTCACTCACTCACCCCCTCACTCACTCGCTCACTCAATCACCCCCTCACTCGCTCACTCACTCACCCCCTCACTCGCTCACTCACCCCCTCACTCACTCACCCCCTCACTCACTCGCTCAATCACCCCCTCACTCGTACACTCACCCCCTCACTCGCTCACTCACTCACCCCCTCACTCACCCCCTCACTCGCTCACTCACTCACTCACTCACCCCCTCACTCGCTCACTCACCCCCTCACTCGTACACTCACTCACCCCCTCACTCACCCCCTCACTCGCTCACTCACTCACTCACTCGCACACTCACTCACCCCCTCACTCGCTCACTCACCCCCTCACTCACTCACCCCCTCACTCGCTCACTCACCCCCTCACTCGCTCACTCACTCGCTCACTCACCCCCTCACTCGTACACTCACTCACCCCCTCCCTCGCTCACTCACTCACCCCCTCACTCGTTCACTCACCTCCTCACTCGTACACTCACTCACCCCCTCACTCGCTCACTCACCCCCTCACTCACTCGTACACTCACTTGTATACTCACTCACCCACCCACTCACACATCACCCACTCGCTCACCCGCTCACTCGCTCACTCACTCACTCACTCACCCGCTCACCCACCAGGTAGGTGCAGGAGGAGGTCACGGGACAGACTCAGCAGGTGCCGTGGGTGGACTGACTGAGTTGACCACTGGTAGATGCACCACCAGCTGTACCAACTTGCTGCACTTTAGCCACCCGGCACTCCGCTCGTTGTTGTGAGCATCCCTCCTCTGCCCTCCGTTGTTGCTGGAGTGCGAATAGCCTCATGGTGCACCTAGCCTGGCACTGCCCAGTAGCAGCAGCAGCGTCCTTCACGAGCCTCCTCCACAGAGGCCGATCTTGACACCGCTGGTACCGGTCATCGGCAAGTCCACTCAGCTCCACGTCCTCCTGTACCACATCACTCCATCTCTTCTCTAGCCCGTGCCGCGCCCGTTTAGCCCCCTCGATCCGGCCGAACAAAAGCTGTTTAGGCATGCGGTGGCTGGGCATGCGGGCTACATGACCCAGCCAACGCAGCCTTGCCTGCCGGAGGAGCTCACCGATGGGACTTTGCCCAGATCTTTCAAGGATTTGTGAGCTCCTCACACAATCCAGCCTGCAGGTTAAACCCAGGATGGATCGTAGGCAGGCCAGCCTAAATGTTTCCAACCGGCGAAGATGCTCCACTAGGGGGGTCCACGTTTCGCAAGCGTAGAGAAGGGAGGGAATGACCGTGGCCGAGAAGACCTGAAGCTTCGTGCGGAGCGACAGACCAGGTAGCTTCCACACAGCAGCGTTACGCAACCGATGAAAAGATATTGCCGCTCGACTGATTCGGAGTGAGACCTCTGCTGTCAAACCGGAGCCGGTCATGAGCACACTGCCCAGGTAAGTGGGAAACTCTCCACTCTCTCCACAACTGCCCCATCACCGATTGGGAGTTGTGGGGGTGGAGTGTCCGATGGTACAAAATACCCAGGCACCTCTTAGTGGCACGCTCCAGGTTCAGCAGCAGCACCTCCAACTCCAAATCATCGGCATACATAACGTGGTTGACTAATAGGGAACCATCCCTTGACCGCACCCGGGCATCGATCAGCCTCCCATTGTATCTGTACCAGATGGAAATTTCACACCCACACACTGACTCACCCATTCACCCAACCACACACACACACTCACCCACTCATGCATCCACTCACGCACTCACCCACTCACCCATCACTCACACCCACTCACCCATCACACACCCACGCAGTCACCCACCCACTCACACATCCACTCAGACACCCACTCTCCCAACCACCCACTCTCCCAACCACCCACTCTCCCAACCACCCACTCACCCACCCACTCACCCAACCACCCACTCACTCACCCACTCATCCACCCACTCAACCACCCACCCACCCACTCAACCACCCACTCACCCACCCAACCACCCACTCACTGACCCACACACTCACCCACCCAACCACCCACCCACTCACCCAACCACCCACTCACCCACCCACTCACTCACCCAACCACCCACTCACCCAACAACCCACCCACTCACCCACCCACCCACTCACCCACCCACTCAGTCACCCACTCACCCACCCACTCACCCACCCATCCACCCACTCACCCAACCACCCACCCACTCATCCACCCACCCACTCACCCACCCACCCACCCACCCACTCACCCACCCACCCACTCACTCAACCACCCACCCACTCAACCACCCACCCACTCACACACCCAACCACCCACTCACCCACTCACCCACCCACTCACCCACTCACCCACTCACTCACCCACTCACTCACCCACCCACTCACCCACCCACTCACCCACTCACTCACCCACTCACCCACCCACCCACCCACTCACCCACTCACCCACTCACTCACCCACTCACTCACCCACTCACCCACCCACTCACCCACCCACTCACCCACTCACCCACCCACTCACCCACCCACCCACCCACTCACCCACCCACTCACCCACTCACTCACCCACTCACCCACCCACCCACTCACCCACCCACTCACCCACCCACTCACCCACTCACCCACCCACTCACCCACCCACTCACCCACCCACTCACCCACCCACCCACTCACTCATCCACCCACCCACCCACCCACCCACTCACCCACCCACCCACTCACCCACTCACTCACTCATCCACCCACCCACCCACTCACCCACCCACCCACTCACCCACCCACTCACTCACCCACCCACTCACCCACTCACCCACCCATCCACCCACCCACTCACCCACTCACCCACCCACTCACCCACTCACCCACCCACTCACCCACTCACTCACCCACTCACCCACCCACTCACCCACCCACCCACCCACTCACCCACCCACACAACATTGACAGTTCCAGCGGCGCAAATCTGATTTCTTTTAATTTAACAAAAAAATTGTTTAAATACAAATCGCGCGCCCGTGTTTTTTTTCCGCCCTCTCTCTTAATTGTAAACTCTGTAGGAATGTGTTTTTACAACGCAGAAAAACATTTGCAAGCCACGTCAACTCGAGTCTCCCGTAAACACAACAACAATCTGACAACCACAACAACAACAACAACCTGGCCACAACAACAACAACGAGGCCATCCAAGCCACGTGGTTCACGCTGGACCTGCCAGGCTAGTGGCGAGGTCTCCACTAGGAGGAGAGGCGGTTCAGTTTGATTCCGTTCACGACACAGTAGACGTGTCCAGTAGTGTGTAGTGTAGTGTAGTGTGTAGTAGTGTGTAGTGTATAGTGTGTAGTGTATAGTGGTGTAGTAGTGTGTAGTGTAGTGTGTAGTGTAGTGTGTAGTGTAGTGTGTAGTGGTGTAGTGTAGTAGTGTGTAGTGTAGTGTATAGTGTAGTGTGTAGTAGTGTGTAGTGTATAGTGTAGTGTATAGTGTAGTGTATAGTGTAGTGTGTAGTGTAGTGTATAGTGTGTAGTGTAGTGTATAGTGTAGTGTATAGTGTAGTGTGTAGTAGTGTGTAGTGTATAGTGTAGTGTATAGTGTAGTGTATAGTGTAGTGTATAGTGTAGTGTATAGTGTAGTGTGTAGTAGTGTGTAGTGTGTAGTGGTGTAGTGTAGTGTGTAGTGTAGTGTGTAGTGTAGTGGTGTAGTGTGTAGTGTAGTGTGTAGTGTAGTGTGTAGTGTAGTGTATAGTGTAGTGTATAGTGTAGTGTATAGTGTAGTGTATAGTGTAGTGTATAGTGTAGTGTATAGTGTAGTGTATAGTGTGTAGTGTAGTGTATAGTGTAGTGTATAGTGTAGTGTGTAGTGTAGTGTATAGTGTAGTGTAGTGTATAGTGTAGTGTATAGTGTAGTGTGTAGTGTAGTGTAGTGTATAGTGTAGTGTATAGTGTAGTGTATAGTGTAGTGTATAGTGTAGTGTGTAGTGTAGTGTGTAGTGTAGTGTATAGTGGAGTGTATAGTGTAGTGTATAGTGTAGTGTATAGTGTAGTGTATAGTGTAGTGTATAGTGCAGTGTATAGTGTAGTGTATAGTGTATAGTGTAGTGTATAGTGTAGTGTATAGTGCAGTGTATAGTGTAGTGTATAGTAGTGTATAGTGTAGTGTATAGTAGTGTATAGTGTAGTGTATAGTATTGTAGTGTGTAGTGTAGTGTGTAGTGTAGTGTGTAGTGTAGTGTGTAGTGGAGTGTAGTGTGATGATATCATCGTCATCACCACCATCATCATCAGCACCACCATCATCACCATTATCAGCATCACCACCACCATCATCATCACCAGCATCATCACCATCAGCACCATCAGCACCATCATCATCACCATCAGCACCATCATCATCATCAGCGGCGTTGGTGGCGATGAACACACGGCACCGAGCCTTCAGTTGTCCATGGGCAGCGGCTGACGGTGGGTGAGTCAGTCAGAGGTGTGGAGACCACAGACACTGCCTGACACACACTGCCTGGGGGAGCGGGGGGGTGAGTGAGTGGGTGAGTGAGTGAGTGAGTGGGTGAGTGAGTGGGTGGGTGGGTGAGTGAGTGGGTGGGTGGGTGGGTGAGTGGGTGGGTGAGTGGGTGGGTGAGTGGGTGGGTGAGTCAGTCAGAGGTGTGGAGACCACAGACACTGCCTGACACACACTGCCTGGGGGAGCGGGGGGGTGAGTGAATGGGTGAGTGAGTGGGTGAGGGAGTGAGTGAGTGAGTGGGTGGGTGGGTGAGTGAGTGGGTGGGTGGGTGGGTGGGTGAGTGGGTGGGTGAGTGGGTGGGTGGGTGAGTGGGTGGGTGGGTGGGTGAGTGAGTGGGTGGGTGGGTGGGTGGGTGGGTGGGTGGGTGAGTGGGTGGGTGAGTGGGTGGGTGAGTCAGTCAGAGGTGTGGAGACCACAGACACTGCCTGACACACACTGCCTGGGGGAGAGGGGGGTGAGTGAGTGGGTGAGTGGGTGGGTGGGTGAGTGAGTGGGTGGGTGAGTGAGTGGGTGGGTGGGTGGGTGAGTGGGTGAGTGGGTGGGTGGATAAGTGGGTGGGTGGGTGAGTGGGTGAGTGGGTGGGTGAGTGGGTGGGTGGGTGGGTGGGTGGGTGGGTGAGTGAGTGAGTGGGTGGGTGAGTGGGTGGGTGAGGGAGTGAGTGGGTGGGTGGGTGAGTCAGTCAGAGGTGTGGAGACCACAGACACTGCCTGACACACACTGCCTGGGGGAGCGGGGGGGTGAGTGAGTGGGTGAGTGAGTGAGTGAGTGGGTGAGTGGGTGAGTGGGTGGGTGGGTGAGTCAGTCAGAGGTGTGGAGACCACAGACACTGCCTGACACACACTGCCTGGGGGAGCGGGGGGGGTGAGTGAGTGGGTGGGTGGGTGGGTGAGTGGGTGGGTGAGTCAGTCAGAGGTGTGGAGACCACAGACACTGCCTGACACACACTGCCTGGGGGAGCGGGGGGGGGTGAGTGAGTGGGTGAGTGGGTGGGTGGGTGAGTGGGTGGGTGAGTCAGTCAGAGGTGTGGAGACCACAGACACTGCCTGACACACACTGCCTGGGGGAGCGGGGGGGGGTGAGTGAGTGGGTGAGTGGGTGGGTGGGTGAGTGGGTGGGTGAGTCAGTCAGAGGTGTGGAGACCACAGACACTGCCTGACACACACTGCCTGGGGAAGGGCGGGGGGGGTGAGTGAGTGGGTAAGTGGGTGGGTGGGTGAGTGGGTGGGTGAGTCAGTCAGAGGTGTGGAGACCACAGACACTGCCTGACACACACTGCCTGGGGGAGAGGGGGGTGAGTGAGTGGGTGAGTGGGTGGGTGGGTGAGTGAGTGGGTGGGTGAGTGAGTGGGTGGGTGGGTGAGTGAATGGGTGAGTGGGTGGGTGAGTGGGTGGGTGGGTGAGTGGGTGGGTGGGTGAGTGGGTGGGTGAGTGAGTGAGTGAGTGGGTGAGTGAGTGGGTGGGTGAGTGAGTGGGTGAGGGAGTGAGTGAGTGAGTGGGTGGGTGAGTGAGTGGGTGAGTGGGTGAGTGGGTGAGTGGGTGGGTGAGTGGGTGGGTGGGTGGGTGAGTGGGTGGGTGAGTGGGTGGGTGGGTGGGTGAGTGAGTGAGTGGGTGAGTGAGTGGGTGGGTGAGTGAGTGGGTGAGTGAGTGAGTGGGTGGGTGAGTGGGTGAGTGGGTGGGTGGGTGAGTCAGTCAGAGGTGTGGAGACCACAGACACTGCCTGACACACACTGCCTGGGGAAGGGCGGGGGGGGGTGAGTGAGTGGGTGAGTGGGTGGGTGGGTGAGTGGGTGGGTGGGTGAGTCAGTCAGAGGTGTGGAGACCACAGACACTGCCTGACACACACTGCCTGGGGGAGCGGGGGGGTGAGTGAATGGGTGAGTGGGTGGGTGAGTGAGTGGGTGGGTGAGTGAGTGGGTGGGTGAGTGGGTGAGGGAGTGAGTGAGTGGGAGACTCAGAGGTGTGGAGACCACAGACACTGCCTGACACACACTGCCTGGGGAAGGGCGGGGGGGGTGAGTGAGTGGGTGGGTGGGTGGGTGAGTGAGTGGGTGGGTGAGGGAGGGAGTGGGTGGGTGAGTGGGTGAGGGAGTGAGTGAGTGGGAGACTCAGAGGTGTGGAGACCACAGACACTGCCTGACACACACTGCCTGGGGGAGCGGGGGGGTGAGTGAGTGGGTGAGTAGGTGGGTGAGTGAGTGGGTGGGTGAGGGAGGGAGTGGGTGGGGTGAGTGAGTGAGTGGGTGAGTGGGTGGGTGGGTGGGTGAGTGAGTGGGTGAGTGGGTGGGTGGGTGAGTCAGTCAGAGGTGTGGAGACCACAGACACTGCCTGACACACACTGCCTGGGGGAGAGGGGGGTGAGTGAATGGGTGAGTGAGTGGGTGGGTGAGTGGGTGAGTGGGTGGGTGAGTGGGTGGGTGGGTGAGTGGGTGGGTGGGTGAGTGGGTGGGTGAGTGAGTGAGTGAGTGGGTGAGTGAGTGGGTGGGTGAGTGAGTGGGTGAGGGAGTGAGTGAGTGGGTGGGTGAGTGAGTGGGTGAGTGGGTGAGTGGGTGAGTGGGTGGGTGAGTGGGTGGGTGGGTGGGTGAGTGGGTGGGTGAGTGGGTGGGTGGGTGGGTGAGTGAGTGAGTGAGTGAGTGGGTGAGTGAGTGGGTGGGTGAGTGAGTGGGTGAGTGAGTGAGTGGGTGGGTGAGTGGGTGAGTGGGTGGGTGGGTGAGTCAGTCAGAGGTGTGGAGACCACAGACACTGCCTGACACACACTGCCTGGGGAAGGGCGGGGGGGGGTGAGTGAGTGGGTGAGTGGGTGGGTGGGTGAGTGGGTGGGTGGGTGAGTCAGTCAGAGGTGTGGAGACCACAGACACTGCCTGACACACACTGCCTGGGGGAGCGGGGGGGTGAGTGAGTGGGTGAGTGGGTGGGTGGGTGAGTGGGTGAGTGGGTGAGTGGGTGGGTGGGTGAGTGGGTGGGTGAGTCAGTCAGAGGTGTGGAGACCACAGACACTGCCTGACACACACTGCCTGGGGGAGCGGGGGGGTGAGTGAGTGGGTGAGTGGGTGGGTGGGTGAGTGGGTGGGTGAGTGAGTGGGTGGGTGAGTGGGTGAGGGAGTGAGTGAGTGGGAGACTCAGAGGTGTGGAGACCACAGACACTGCCTGACACACACTGCCTGGGGGAGCGGGGGGGTGAGTGAGTGGGTGAGTGGGTGGGTGAGTGAGTGGGTGGGTGAGGGAGGGAGTGGGTGGGTGAGTGGGTGAGGGAGTGAGTGAGTGGGAGACTCAGAGGTGTGGAGACCACAGACACTGCCTGACACACACTGCCTGGGGAAGGGCGGGGGGGGTGAGTGAGTGGGTGGGTGGGTGAGTGGGTGAGTGGGTGGGTGGGTGAGTGAGTGGGTGGGTGAGTGGGTGAGGGAGTGAGTGAGTGGGAGACTCAGAGGTGTGGAGACCACAGACACTGCCTGACACACACTGCCTGGGGAGCGGGGGGGTGAGTGAGTGGGTGAGTAGGTGGGTGAGTGAGTGGGTGGGTGAGGGAGGGAGTGGGTGGGTGAGTGAGTGAGTGAGTGGGTGAGTGGGTGGGTGGGTGGGTGAGTGAGTGGGTGAGTGGGTGGGTGGGTGAGTCAGTCAGAGGTGTGGAGACCACAGACACTGCCTGACACACACTGCCTGGGGGAGAGGGGGGTGAGTGAATGGGTGAGTGAGTGGGTGGGTGAGTGGGTGAGTGGGTGGGTGGGTGAGTGAGTGGGTGGGTGAGTGAGTGGGTGGGTGAGTGGGTGGGTGGGTGAGTGGGTGGGTGGGTGAGTGGGTGGGTGGGTGGGTGAGTGGGTGGGTGGGTGGGTGAGTGAGTGGGTGGGTGAGTGAGTGGGTGGGTGAGTGGGTGGGTGGGTGAGTGGGTGGGTGGGTGGGTGAGTGGGTGGGTGGGTGAGTGGGTGGGTGGGTGGGTGGGTGAGTGGGTGAGTGGGTGGGTGGGTGGGTGGGTGAGTGGGTGAGTGGGTGAGTGAGTGGGTGGGTGAGTGGGTGAGTGGGTGGGTGGGTGGGTGAGTGGGTGAGTGAGTGGGTGAGTGGGTGGGTGGGTGGGTGGGTGGGTGAGTGAGTGAGTGGGTGGGTGGGTGGGTGGGTGAGTGGGTGGGTGGGTGAGTGGGTGAGTGGGTGGGTGGGTGGGTGAGTGGGTGAGTGGGTGAGTGGGTGGGTGAGTGGGTGGATGAGTGGGTGGGTGGGTGGGTGAGTGGGTGAGTGGGTGAGTGGGTGGGTGAGTGGGTGGGTGGGTGAGTGGGTGGGTGAGTGGTTGGGTGGGTGGGTGAGTGGGTGGGTGGGTGAGTGAGTGAGTGAGTGGGTGGGTGGGTGGGTGAGTGGGTGGGTGAGGGAGTGAGTGGGTGGGTGAGGGAGTGAGTGGGTGGGTGAGGGAGTGAGTGGGTGGGTGGGTGAGTCAGTCAGAGGTGTGGACACCACAAACACTGCCTGACACACACTGCCTGGGGGTGAGTGAGTGGGTGAGTGAGTGAGTGAGTGGGTGAGTGAGTGAGTGGGTGAGTGAGTGGGTGGGGTGAGTGAGTGAGTGGGTGGGTGGGTGGGTGGGTGAGTGAGTGGGTGGGTGAGGGAGGGAGTGAGTGGGTGAGTGAGTGAGTGGGTGAGTGAGAGGGTGAGTGAGTGAGTGGGTGAGTGGGTGGGTGGGTGGGTGAGTGAGTGGGTGGGTGAGTGAGTGGTGGGTGAGTGAGTGGGTGAGTGAGTGAGTGGGTGAGGGAGTGAGTGAGTGGGTGAGTGGGTGGGTGGGTGGGTGAGTGGGGTGGGTGAGTGAGTGGGTGAGGGAGGGAGTGAGTGAGTGGGTGGGTGAGTGGGTGGGTGGGTGGGTGAGTGGGTGGGTGGGTGGGTGAGTGGGTGAGTGGGTGGGTGAGTGGGTGGGTGGGTGAGTGGGTGGGGTGAGTGGGTGGGTGGGTGGGTGAGTGGGTGGGTGGGTGAGTGAGTGAGTGAGTGGGTGGGTGAGTGGGTGGGTGAGGGAGTGAGTGGGTGGGTGAGGGAGTGAGTGGGTGGGTGAGGGAGTGAGTGGGTGGGTGAGGGAGTGAGTGGGTGGGTGAGGGAGTGAGTGGGTGGGTGGGTGGGTGAGTCAGTCAGAGGTGTGGACACCACAAACACTGCCTGACACACACTGCCTGGGGGTGAGTGAGTGGGTGAGTGAGTGAGTGGGTGAGTGAGTGAGTGGGTGAGTGAGTGGGGTGGGTGAGTGAGTGAGTGGGTGGGTGGGTGGGTGGGTGAGTGAGTGGGTGGGTGAGGGAGGGAGTGAGTGGGTGAGTGAGTGAGTGGGTGAGTGAGAGGGTGAGTGGGTGAGTGGGTGAGTGGGTGGGTGGGTGGGTGAGTGAGTGGGTGGGTGAGTGAGTGGGTGAGTGAGTGGGTGAGTGAGTGAGTGGGTGAGGGAGTGAGTGAGTGGGTGAGTGGGTGGGTGGGTGGGTGAGTGGGTGGGTGAGTGAGTGGGTGAGGGAGGGAGTGAGTGAGTGGGTGAGGGAGGGAGTGAGTGAGTGAGTGGGTGAGTGAGAGGGTGAGTGAGTGAGTGGGTGAGTGGGTGGGTGGGTGAGTGAGTGGGTGGGTGAGTGAGTGAGTGGGTGAGTGAGTGAGTGGGTGAGTGAGTGGGTGAGGGAGTGAGTGCGTGGGTGAGTGAGTGAGTGGGTGGGTGGGTGAGTGAGTGGGTGGGTGAGGGAGGGAGTGAGTGGGTGAGTGGGTGAGTGAGAGGGTGAGTGAGTGAGTGAGTGAGTGGGTGGGTGGGTGAGGGAGTGGGTGAGTGAGTGAGTGAGTGGGTGAGGGAGTGAGTGGGTGAGTGGGTGGGTGGGTGAGGGAGTGGGTGAGGGAGTGAGTGAGTGGGTGAGTGAGTGAGTGGGTGAGTGAGTGAGTGAGTGGGTGAGTGAGTGAGTGCGTGAGTGAGTGGGTGAGTGAGTGAGTGAGTGGGTGAGTGAGTGAGTGAGTGAGTGGGTGGGTGAGTGAGTGAGTGGGTGAGTGAGTGAGTGGGTGAGTGAGTGAGTGGGTGAGTGAGTGGGTGAGTGAGTGAGTGGGTGGGTGGGTGGGTGAGTGGGTGGGTGGGTGAGTCAGTCAGAGGTGTGGACACCACAGACATTGCCTGACACACACTGCCTGGGGGTGAGTGAGTGGGTGAGTGAGTGGGTGAGTGAGTGGGTGGGTGAGTGGGTGGGTGAGTGAGTGAGTGAGTGAGTGGGTGGGTGGGTGAGTGAGTGAGTGGGTGGGTGAGGGAGGGAGTGAGTGAGTGGGTGAGGGAGGGAGTGAGTGAGTGAGTGGGTGAATGAGAGGGTGAGTGAGTGAGTGGGTGAGTGAGTGAGTGGGTGAGTGAGTGGGTGAGGGAGTGAGTGCGTGGGTGAGTGAGTGGGTGAGTGAGTGGGTGGGTGGGTGGGTGAGTGAGTGGGTGGGTGAGGGAGGGAGTGAGTGGGTGAGTGGGTGAGTGAGAGGGTGAGTGAGTGAGTGGGTGGGTGGGTGGGTGGGTGGGTGGGTGAGGGAGTGAGTGAGTGAGTGGGTGGGTGGGTGAGGGAGGGAGTGGGTGAGTGAGTGAGTGAGTGGGTGAGGGAGTGAGTGGGTGAGTGGGTGGGTGGGTGAGGGAGTGGGTGAGGGAGTGAGTGAGTGGGTGAGTGAGTGAGTGGGTGAGTGAGTGAGTGAGTGGGTGAGTGAGTGAGTGAGTGGGTGAGTGAGTGAGTGGGTGAGTGAGTGGGTGAGTGAGTGAGTGGGTGAGTGAGTGAGTGAGTGGGTGAGTGAGTGAGTGGGTGAGTGAGTGAGTGGGTGAGTGAGTGGGTGAGTGAGTGAGTGAGTGAGTGAGTGGGTGGGTGGGTGGGTGAGTGGGTGGGTGGGTGAGTCAGTCAGAGGTGTGGACACCACAGACATTGCCTGACACACACTGCCTGGGGGTGAGTGAGTGGGTGAGTGAGTGAGTGGGTGAGTGAGTGGGTGGGTGAGTGGGTGGGTGAGTGAGTGAGTGAGTGGGTGGGTGGGTGAGTGAGTGAGTGGGTGGGTGAGGGAGGGAGTGAGTGAGTGAGTGGGTGAGGGAGGGAGTGAGTGAGTGGGTGAATGAGAGGGTGAGCGAGTGAGTGGGTGAGTGAGTGGGTGGGTGGGTGGGTGGGTGAGTGAGTGGGTGGGTGAGGGAGTGGGTGGGTGAGGGAGTGGGTGGGTGAGTGAGTGGGTGGGTGAGTGAGTGAGTGAGTGGGTGAGTGAGTGGGTGGGTGGGTGGGTGAGTGAGTGAGTGGGTGAGGGAGTGAGTGAGTGGGTGAGTGAGTGGGTGAGTGAGTGGGTGGGTGGGTGAGTGAGTGGGTGGGTGAGGGAGTGAGTGAGTGGGTGAGTGAGTGGGTGAGTGAGTGGGTGGGTGGGTGAGGGAGTGAGTGAGTGGGTGAGTGAGTGGGTGAGTGAGTGAGTGAGTGAGTGGGTGAGTGAGTGAGTGAGTGGGTGAGTGAGTGAGTGAGTGGGTGAGTGAGTGGGTGAGTGAGTGAGTGAGTGGGTGAGGGAGGGAGTGGGTGAGGGAGTGAGTGAGTGGGTGGAGTGAGTGAGTGGGTGAGTGAGTGGGTGGGTGGGTGAGTGAGTGGGTGGGTGAGGGAGTGAGTGAGTGGGTGAGTGAGTGGGTGAGTGAGTGGGTGGGTGGGTGAGGGAGTGAGTGAGTGGGTGAGTGAGTGAGTGAGTGGGTGAGTGAGTGAGTGAGTGGGTGGGTGGGTGAGTGGGTGGGTGTGTGAGTGGGTGGGTGGGTGGGTGAGTGAGTGGGTGGGTGAGTGAGTGGGTGGGTGGGTGAGTGGGTGAGTGGGGTGGGTGGGTGAGTGAGTGGGTGAGGGAGTGAGTGAGTGGGTGAGTGAGTGAGTGAGTGAGTGGGTGAGTGAGTGAGTGAGTGGGTGGGTGGGTGAGTGAGTGAGTTGGTGGGTGAGTGAGTGGGTGGGTGGGTGAGTGGGTGGGTGGGTGGGTGAGTGGGTTGGTGAGTGGGTGGGTGAGTGGGTGAGTGGGTGAGTGAGTGAGTGGGTGGGTGGGTGGGTGAGTGGGTGGGTGGGTGAGTGGGTGGGTGGGTGAGTGGGTGGGTGGGTGAGTGGGTGGGTGGGTGAGTGGGTGAGTGAGTGAGTGGGTGGGTGGGTGGGTGAGTGGGTGGGTGAGGGAGTGAGTGAGTGGGTGAGGGAGTGAGTGAGTGGGTGAGTGAGTGGGTGAGTGAGTGGGTGGGTGGGTGAGTGGGTGAGTGAGTGGTTGGGTGGGTGGGTGGGTGAGTGAGTAGGTGAGTGGGTGGGTGGGTGAGTGAGTGGGTGGGTGAGTGAGTGGGTGGGTGAGTGGGTGAGGGAGTGAGTGGGTGAGTGGGTGAGTGAGTGGGTGAGTGAGTGAGTGGGTGGGTGGGTGGGTGAGTGAGTGGGTGAGTGAGTGAGTGAGTGGGTGGGTGGGTGGGTGAGTGGGTGGGTGAGGGAGTGGGTGAGTGGGTGGGTGGGTGGGTGAGTGGGTGGGTGAGGGAGTGGGTGAGTGGGTGGGTGGGTGGGTGAGTGAGTGTTGAGTCAGTGAATGAGTGAGTGGGTGGGTGGGTGAGTGGATGAATGAGTGAGCGACTGACTGACTGAGTGACTGACTGAGCGAGTGAGTGATTTAGCGAGTGAGCAACTGACTGATCGACTGAGTGAGTGAGCGAGCGACTGAGTGACTGACTGAGCGACTGACTGAGTGACTGAACGAGCGAGCGACTGAGTGACTGAACGACTGACTGACTGAGCGACTCACTGAGTGACTGAGTGAGCGATTGACTGAGTGACTGAACGAGCGAGCGACTGAGTGACTGAACGACTGACTGACTGAGCGACTGACTGAGTGACTGAGTGAGCGATTGAGCGAGTGACTAAGCGACTGACTGAGTGAGCTAGTGAGCGAGTAACTGAGCGAATGAGCGACGGACTGACTGAGCGAGTGACTGAGTGACTGATTGAGCGACTGACTGAGTGACTGAGCGAGTGACTGACTGAGTGACTGAGCGAGCGACTGACTGAGTGACTGAGTGAGCGACTGGCTGAGTGACTGAGCGAGCGAGCGACTGAGTGACTGAGCGAGCGACTGAGTGACTGAGCGACTGACTGAGTGACTGAGCGAGCGACTGACTGAGTGGCTGAGCGAGCGAGCGACTGAGTGACTGAGCGAGCGACTGAGTGACTGAGCGACTGACTGAGTGACTGAGCGAGCGACTGACTGAGTGACTGAGCGAGCGACTGACTGAGTGACTGAGTGACTGAGTGAGTGACTGAGTGAGTGACTGAGCGAGCGACTGACTGAGTGACTGAGCGAGCGAGCGACTGATTGAGTGACTGAGTGAGCGACTGACTGAGTGACTGAGCGAGCGAGCGACTGATTGAGTGACTGAGTGAGCGACTGACTGACTGAGTGACTGAGCGAGTGAGCGACTGAGTGACTGAGCGAGCGACTGAGTGACTGAGTGACTGAGTGAGCGACTGACTGACTGAGTGACTGAGCGAGCGACTGACTGACTGAGTGACTGAGCGAGCGACTGAGTGACTGAGCGAGCGACTGACTGAGTGACTGAGCGAGCAACTGACTGAGTGACTGAGCGAGTGAGCGACTGAGTGACTGAGCGAGCAACTGACTGAGTGACTGAGCGACTGACTGAGTGACTGAGCGACTGACTGAGTGACTGAGCGAGCGACTGACTGAGTGACTGAGCGACTGACTGAATGACTGAGCGACTGACTGAGTGACTGAGCGACTGACTGAGTGACTGAGTGACTGAGTGACTGACTGAGTGACTGAGCGAGCGACTGACTGACTGAGCGAGCGACTGACTGAGTGACTGAGCGACTGACTGAGTGACTGAGTGACTGAGTGACTGACTGAGTGACTGAGTGACTGACTGAGTGACTGAGCGAGCGACTGACTGAGTGACTGAGCGACTGACTGAGTGACTGAGTGACTGAGTGACTGACTGAGTGACTGAGCGAGCGACTGACTGAGTGACTGAGTGAGCGACTGACTGAGTGACTGAGTGACTGAGCGACTGGCTGAGTGACTGAGCGAGCGAGCGACTGAGTGACTGAGCGAGCGACTGAGTGACTGAGCGAGCGACTGACTGAGTGACTGAGTGAGCGACTGACTGACTGAGTGACTGAGCGAGCGACTGACTGAGTGACTGAGCGAGCGACTGACTGACTGAGTGACTGAGCGAGTGAGCGACTGAGTGACTGAGCGAGCGACTGAGTGACTGAGCGAGCGACTGACTGAGTGACTGAGCGACTGACTGAGTGACTGAGTGACTGACTGAGTGACTGAGCGAGCGACTGACTGAGTGACTGAGCGAGCGACTGACTGACTGAGTGACTGAGCGAGTGAGCGACTGAGTGACTGAGTGAGCGACTGAGTGACTGAGCGACTGACTGACAGAGTGACTGCGTGAGTGAGTGACTGAGCGAGTGAGCGAGTGAGTGACTGAGTGACTGAGCGAGCGAGCGACTGATTGAGTGACTGAGTGAGCGACTGACTGAGTGAGTGACTGAGCGAGTGAGCGAGTGAGTGACTGAGTGACTGAGTGAGCGACTGGCTGAGTTACTGAGCGAGCGACTGACTGAGCGAGCGACTGACTGAGTGACTGAGTGAGTGACTGAGCGAGCAACTGAGTGACTGAGCGAGCGACTGAGTGAGCGACTGAGCGAGCGACTGAGCGAGCGACTGAGCGAGCGAGCGACTGAGCGACCGACTGAGTGACTGAGCGAGTGACTGAGTGAGCGACTGACTGAGTGACTGAGTGAGCGACTGACTGAGTGACTGAGCGCGCGACTGAGTGAGCGACTGACTGAGTGACTGAGTGAGCGACTGACTGAGTGACTGAGCGCGCGACTGAGTGAGCGACTGACTGAGTGACTGAGCGAGTGACTGAGCGAGCGACTGAGTGACTGAGCGAGCGACTGACTGACTGAGCGACTGACTGACTGAGCGAGCGACTGAGTGAGCGACTGACTGAGTGACTGAGCGACTGACTGAGTGACTGAGCGAGCGACTGACTGAGTGACTGAGCGAGCGACTGACTGACTGAGTGACTGAGCGAGTGAGCGACTGAGTGACTGAGCGAGCGACTGAGTGACTGAGCGAGCGACTGACTGAGTGACTGAGCGACTGACTGAGTGACTGAGTGACTGACTGAGTGACTGAGCGAGCGACTGACTGAGTGACTGAGCGAGCGACTGACTGACTGAGTGACTGAGCGAGTGAGCGACTGAGTGACTGAGTGAGCGACTGAGTGACTGAGCGACTGACTGACAGAGTGACTGCGTGAGTGAGTGACTGAGCGAGTGAGCGAGTGAGTGACTGAGTGACTGAGCGAGCGAGCGACTGATTGAGTGACTGAGTGAGCGACTGACTGAGTGAGTGACTGAGCGAGTGAGCGAGTGAGTGACTGAGTGACTGAGTGAGCGACTGGCTGAGTTACTGAGCGAGCGACTGACTGAGCGAGCGACTGACTGAGTGACTGAGCGAGTGACTGAGCGAGCAACTGAGTGACTGAGCGAGCGACTGAGTGAGCGACTGAGCGAGCGACTGAGCGAGCGACTGAGCGAGCGAGCGACTGAGCGACCGACTGAGTGACTGAGCGAGTGACTGAGTGAGCGACTGAGTGACTGAGCGCGCGACTGAGTGAGCGACTGACTGAGTGACTGAGTGAGCGACTGACTGAGTGACTGAGCGAGTGACTGAGCGAGCGACTGAGTGACTGAGCGAGCGACTGACTGACTGAGCGAGCGACTGAGTGAGCGACTGACTGAGTGACTGAGCGACTGACTGAGTGACTGAGCGAGCGACTGAGTGAGCGACTGAGCGAGCGACTGAGCGAGCGACTGAGCGAGCGACTGAGTGACTGAGCGCGCGACTGAGTGAGCGACTGACTGAGTGACTGAGTGAGCGACTGACTGAGTGACTGAGCGAGTGACTGAGCGAGCGACTGAGTGACTGAGCGAGCGACTGACTGACTGAGCGACTGACTGACTGAGCGAGCGACTGACTGAGTGACTGAGCGAGCGACTGACTGACTGAGCGACTGACTGAGTGAGCGACTGGCTGAGTGACTGAGCGACTGACTGACTGAGTGACTGAGCGAGCGACTGACTGACTGAGTGACTGAGCGAGTGAGCGACTGACTGAGTGACTGAGCGACTGACTGACTGAGCGACTGACTGAGTGACTGAGCGAGCGACTGAGCGAGCGACTGAGTGACTGAGCGAGCGACTGACTGACTGAGCGACTGACTGAGTGACTGAGCGAGCGACTGAGTGACTGAGTGAGCGACTGACTGAGTGACTGAGCGAGTGACTGAGCGAGCGACTGAGTGACTGAGCGAGCGACTGACTGACTGAGCGACTGACTGACTGAGCGAGCGACTGACTGAGTGACTGAGCGAGCGACTGACTGACTGAGCGACTGACTGAGTGAGCGACTGGCTGAGTGACTGAGCGACTGACTGACTGAGTGACTGAGCGAGCGACTGACTGACTGAGTGACTGAGCGAGTGAGCGACTGACTGAGTGACTGAGCGACTGACTGACTGAGCGACTGACTGAGTGAGCGACTGGCTGAGTGACTGACTGAGTGACTGAGTGAGCGACTGACTGAGTGACTGAGCGAGCGACTGACTGAGCGACTGACTGAGTGAGCGACTGACTGAGTGACTGAGCGAGTGAGCTACTGACTGACTGACCTCCGCTGACGCTCACCATGCAGTCCAAATTCGATGAGGCTGTCCAGTCCGTACTCCGTGGTGAGACCACACTCCTCCGTGGTGAGCCCGCACTCCTCCGTGGTGAGCCCGCACTCCTCCGTGGTGAGCCCGCACTCCTCCGTGACCAGCCCGCACTCCTCCGTAGTGAGCCCGCACTCCTCCGTGAGCAGCCCGCACTCCTCCGTGGTGAGCCCGCACTCCTCCGTGAGCAGTCCACACTCCTCCGTGGTGAGACCGTACTCCTCCGTGAGCAGTCCACACTCCTCCGTGGTGAGACCGTACTCCTCCGTGAGCAGTCCACACTCCTCCGTGGTGAGACCGCACTCCTCCGTGAGCAGTCCACACTCCTCCGTAGTGAGGCCGTACTCCTCCGTGGTGAGCCCGCACTCCTCCGTGAGCAGCCCGCACTCCTCCGTGGTGAGACCGTACTCCTCCGTGAGCAGCCCGTACCCCTCCGTGGTGAGGCCGTACTCCTCCGTGGTGAGCCCGCACTCCTCCGTGGTGAGCCCGCACTCCTCCGTGAGCAGCCCGCACTCCTCCGTGGTGAGACCGTACTCCTCCGTGGTGAGTCCGAACTCCCCCGTCAGCATCCCGCACTCCTCCGCGAGGAGCCCACACTCCTCCGTGGTGAGCCCACACTCCTCCGCCAGGAGCCCACACTCCTCCGTGGTGAGGCCACACTCCTCCGCGAGGAGCCGCACTCCGCGAGCTCCGAGTGGCTGAGCGGGAGAGCAGCCGATGACAGCAGAAGATCCATAGAGGCCACTCCACCTCCATCTCCACCATCTCCACCATCTCCACCTCCACCATCTCCACCACCAACTCCACCACCTCCACTACCAACTCCACCACCTCCATCTCGTCGTCGTCCTCCGCAATCCTCCGCCACCACCTCCACCACCTCCTCCACCTCCACCACCTCCACCACCTCCTCCATCTCCTCCACCACCTCCTCCACCTCGAATCCGTTCGGTCCGAACCGTGAGCCTCCGCCGACGGCGGCCATGACGGTACCGGGGCGGCCATGACAGTGCAGCCGATTGACGGTGAGGGTGAGGTGGTGGTGGTGGAGGTGGTGGTGGAGTAGGTGGTGGAGTAGGTGGTGGGTAGATAGGAGACAGGGTGAGGTGCCGATTGCAGACCGGCTGGAAGTCGCAGCGAGAAGCTGAACTCACCGTGCTGAACTTGGGGGTTGTTGCTGATGAGCCGGTCAAGCTGATCTGTGTGGGGTGAGGGGAGGGGTGAGTGGGTGGGTGAGTGGGTGGTGAGTGGGTGGTGAGTGCACTCATTCACCCACTTACTCACACACCCACTCACCCACTCACTCACCCACCCACCCGCCCACTCACTCACCCACTCACCCACCCACCCACCCACTCACTCACCCACCCACCCACCCACTCACCCACCCACCCACCCACCCACTCACCCACCCACCCACCCACCCACCCACTCACCCACCCACTCACTCACCCACCCCCCCCACTCACCCCACCCACCCACCCACCCACCCACCCACCCACCCACCCACCCACCCACCACCCACCCACCCACCCACCCACCCACCCACCCACTCACCCACTCACCCACCCACCCACCCACCCACCCACCCACCCACCCACCCCACCCA
This sequence comes from Lampetra fluviatilis, assembly GCF_964198595.1. Lineage (NCBI taxonomy): Eukaryota > Metazoa > Chordata > Hyperoartia > Petromyzontiformes > Petromyzontidae > Lampetra > Lampetra fluviatilis. The sequence goes on along the minus strand of NW_027620580.1, from coordinate 7,176 downwards.
CCCACCCACCCACTCACCCACCCACCCACCCACCCCCCACCCACCCACCCACCCACCCACTCACCCACCCACCCACCCACCCACCCACCCACCACCCACCCACCCACCCACCCACCCACCCACCCACCCACTCACCCACTCACTCACCCACCCACCCACCCACCCACTCACCCACCCACCCACCCACCACCCACCCACCCACTCACCCACCCACTCACCCACCCACCCACCCACTCACCCACTCACCACCCACCTACCCACCCACCACTCACTCACCCACGCACCCACTCACCCACCCACTCACCCACCCACCCACCCACTCACCCGCCTACCCGCCCACTCACTCACCCACCCACTCATCCACTCACTCACTCACTCACCCACCCACTCATCCACTCACCCACCCACCCACTCACCCACCCACCCACTCACCCACCCACCCAACCACTCACCCACCCACCCACCCACTCACCCACCCACTCACTCACCACTCACCCACCCACCCACCCACTCACTCACCCACCCACTCACCCACCCACTCACTCACCCCCTCACCCACTCACCCACTCACCCACCCACCCACCCACCCACTCACCCACCCACCCACTCACTCACCCACCCACCCACCACCACCCACTCACTCACCCACTCACCCACCCACCCACCCACCACCCACCCACCCACTCACCCACCACCACCACTCACCCACCCACCACCCACCCACCCACTCACACCCCCACCCACCCACCACCCACCCACCACCCACTCACCCCCCACCCACTCCACCCACCCACCCACCCACCACCACCCACACCCCACCCACCACCACCCACCCCACCCACCCACCACCACCCACCCACCCACTCACCCCCCCACCCACCCCCCCCCCCCACCCCCCACACCCCCCCCCACCCACCCCCCACCCCCCACTCCCCACCACCCACCCACCACTCACCACCCCCCACCACCCACCCACCACCACTCCCCACCCACCCCCCCACTCACTCTCCCACTCACCCACCCACCCACTCACCCACCCACCCACTCACCCACTCACCCACCCACCCACCCACCCACCCACCCACTCACCACCCACCCACCACCCACCCACCCACCCACCCACCACCCACCCAGCCACTCACCCACTCACCCACTCACCCATCCACCCACCCACTCACCCACCCACCCACCCACCCACCCACCCACTCACTCACTCACTCACCCACCCACCCACCCACCCACTCACCCACCCACACCCCCACCCACCCACCCACCCACTCACCCACCCACTCACCCACCACCACCCACTCACCCCACCCACCACCACTCACCCCACCCCCACCCCCCACCCACCCACCCACTCACCCACCACCCACCCACCACCCACCCCACTCACCCACCACTCACCCACCACTCACCCACCCACCACCCACTCACCCACCACCCACTCACTCACCCACCACCACCCACCCACTCACTCATCCACCCACTCACCCACCCACCCACTCACTCACTCACCCACCCACCCACCCACCCACTCACCCCACCCACCCACCCACCCACTCACCCACCCACCCACCCCACCCACTCACCCACACACCCACCCACCACCCACCCACCCACCCACCCACCCACCCACTCACCCACCCACCCACTCATCCACTCACCCACTCACCCACTCACCCACCACCCACCCACCCACCCACCCACCCACCCACCACCCACTCACCCACCCACCCACCCACTCACCCCACCCACCACACCCACTCACCCACTCACCCACCCACCTCACTCACCCACCCACTCACCCACTAACCCACCCATCCACCCACCACTCACTCACTCACCCACCCACCCACCCACCCACCCACCCACTCACCCACCCACCCACCCACCCACCACCCACCCACTCACTCACTCACCCACCCACCCACTCACCCCACTCACCCACCCACTCACCCACCCACCCACCCACCCACTCATTCACCCATCCACTCACCCACTCACCCACCCACCCACTCACCCACCCCACCCACCCACCCACCCACCCACCCACTCACCACCCACCCACCCACTCACTCACCCACCCACCCACCCACTCACTCACCCACCCACCCACCCACTCACTCACCCACTCACCCACCCACCCACCCACTCACCCACCCACTCACCCACCCACCCATCCACCCACTCACCCACCCACTCACCCATCCACCCACCCACTCACTCACCCACTCACCCACCCACTCACTCACCCACCCACCCACCCACCCACTCACTCACTCACTCACCCACCCACTCACTCACTCACTCACCCACCCACTCCACTCACTCACTCACCCACCCACCCACCCACCCACCCACCCACCCACCCACTCACTCACCCACTCACCCACCCACCCACCCACCCTCTCACCCACCCACTCACTCACCCACCCACCCACCCACTCACCCACCCACCCACTCACTCACTCACTCACCCACCCACCCACCCACCCACTCACTCAATCACCCACCCACTCACTCACCCACCCACTCACCCTCCCACTCACCCACCCACCCACCCACTCACCCACCCACCCACCCACCCACTCACCCACCCACCCACCCACCCACTCACTCACCCTCTCACCCACCCACCCACCCACCCACTCACCCACCCACCCACCCACTCACCACCCACTCACCCACCCACCCACCCACCCACTCACCCACTCACCCACCCACCCACCCACTCACCCACCCACCCACCCACTCACCCACCCACCCACTCACTCACCCTCTCACCCACCCACCAACTCACCCACCCACCCCACTCACCCACCCACTCACCCACCCACCCACCCACCCACCCACCCACTCACCCACCCACCCACCCACTCACCCACCCACTCACCCACCCACCCACTCACCCACCCACTCACCCACCCACCCACTCACTCACCCACTCACCCACCCACCCACCCACTCACCCACCCACCCACCCACTCACTCACCCACCCACCCACCCACCCACTCACCCACCCACCCACCCACTCACTCACTCACCCACCCACCCACCCACTCACCCACCCACCCACCCACCCACTCACTCACCCACCCACCCCCTCACCCACCCACCCACCCACTCACTCACCCACCCACCCACTCACTCACCCACCCACCCACCCACCCACTCACCCACCCACCCACCCACCCACCCACCCACTCACTCACCCACTCACTCACCCACCCACCCCCTCACCCACCCACCCACTCACTCACTCACCCACCCACCCACCCACTCACCCACCCACCCACTCACTCACCCACTCACTCACCCACCCACCCCCCCCTCACCCACCCACCCACTCACTCACTCACCCACTCACCCACCCACCCACTCACCCACCCACCCACCCACTCACTCACCCACTCACCCACTCAACCACCCACCCAACCACTCACCCACCCACCCGCTCACACCACCCACCCACCCACTCACTCACTCACTCACCCACCCACCCACCCACCCTCCCTCCCACCCACCCACCCACCCACCCACCCTCCCACCCACCCACCCACCCACCCACCCACCCTCCCACCCACCCACCCACCCACCCCTCCCACCCACCCACCCTCCCACCCATCCACCCACCCACCCACTCACCCACCCACCCACCCACCCACCCACTCACTCACTCACCCACTCACTCACCCACCCACCCCTCACCCACCACCCACTCACTCACTCACCCACTCACCCACCCACTCACCCACCCACCCACCCACCCACCCACTCACCCACCCATCCACCCACCCACCTCACCCACCCACCACCCACTCACTCACTCACCCACCCACCCACCCACTCACTCACCCACCCACCCACCCACTCACCCACTCACTCACTCACTCACCCACCCACCCACCCACTCACCCACTCACCCACCCACCCACCCACCCACTCACCCACCCATCCACCCACCCACCCACCCACTCACCCACCCACTCACTCACCCACCCACCCACTCACCCACCCACCCACCCACTCACCCACCCACCCACTCACCCACCCACTCACTCACCCACCCACTCACCCACCCACTCACCCACCCACTCACTCACCCACCCACCCACCCACTCACTCACCCACTCACTCACCCACCCACTCACCCACCCACTCACCCACCCACTCACCAGGATGAGCCATGGAGTTGCGAATCTCCAGAGGGTGTTTCACTCTCCACTTGTGAACTTCGGCCTCCAGCCTCTGCGACCGCTCCGGGTTCAGAGCCCAGAGGCAACCCTTTCGGACACCCCCAGCGGCACCGGTGGTGGCGGTGGTTGTGGTTGTTGCGGTTGTTGCGGTGGTTGCCACACCACCACCACCACCGCCACCACCGCCACCACCGCCATCACCGCCACGACCCTCCACCTTTTCGAAGCACTTGTTGAGGGAGAGATTGTGGCGCACGGAATTCTTCCAGCCGTCGGGCGCCGTCTGTGGACGAGAACCGGTGATCCAAACACCTTAGCCAACAACAACAACAACAACTACAAGAACAACCACCACAACAACCACAACAACAACAACCACAACTACAAGAACAACCACAACAACAACAACCACAACTACAAGAACAACCACAACAACAACAACAAAAACCACCACAACAACCACAAGAACAACCACAACAACCACCACAACAACAACCACAACTACAAGAACAACCACAACAACAACAACTACAAGAACAACCACAACAACAACAACAAAAACCACCACAACAACCACAAGAACAACCACAACAACCACCACAACAACAACTACTACAAGAACAACCACCACAACAACCACAAGAACAACAACAACCACCACAACAACAACAACAACCACCACAACAACCACAAGAACAAGAACCACAACAACAACAACAACAACCACAAGAACAACCACCACAACCACAACAAAAACCACCACAACAACCACAAGAACAACAACAACCACCACAACAACCACAACAACAACAACCACAACAACAACCACAACAACAACAACCACAACAACAACAACCACAACAACAACCACAACAACAAACACAAGAACAACAACAACCGCCATTCGCCACTAAGTGGCGGTGACGTCACCACGACGCTTGTGCCAGGCCATGTGCACCCTGAGGCTGCCACGTGAAGTGTCCTCAATGATCGTGAGCAGAGGGTCAGGGACTCCGAAAGCACGAAGAACGACCCAGAGCCCAGGCCTACTGATGGTATCATAGGCCTTGACCAGGTCAATAAAGCAGAGATGTAGGTCTTGTTGGAATTCCCTACACCTCTGCTGTAGCAGACGGACAGAAAATATGGCATCTGTGCAGGACCGCCCTTTCCTGAAACCGCATTGGGGCTCCGCAAGCCTCTCCTCAGCGTGCCTGGCAAGGCGATGTTGAATAATCCTTGCCAGGACCACACACTACACACAACAAAAACCACATCCACACACAACAACAACCACAACCACACACTACACCATCATGAAGGTCCTCAATGATCGTGAGCAGAGGGTCAGGGACTCCAAAAGCACGAAGAACAACCCAGAGCCCAGGCCTACTGATGCTATCATAGGCCTTGACCAGGTCAACAAAGCAGAGATGTAGGTCTTGTTGGAATCCCCTACACCTCTGCTGGAGCAGACGGACAGAAAACATGGCATCTGTGCAGGACCGCCCTTTCCTGGTGGTGGTTGTGGTGGTAGTGAGTGTTGTGGTGGTTGTGGTGGTTGTGGTTGTGGTGCTAGTGGTGGTTGTGGTGGTAGTGGTGGTTGTGGTGGTGGTGGTGGTTGTGGTGGTGGTTGTGGTGGTAGTGATTGTTGTGGTGGTTGTGGTGGTTGTGGTTGTGGTGGTTGTGGTGGTTGTGGTGGTTGTGGTGGTAGTGGTGGTTGTGGTGGTTGTGGTGGTTGTGGTGGTAGTGGTGGTTGTGGTGGTTGTGGTGGTTGTGGTGGTGGTTGTGGTGGTAGTGAGTGTTGTGGTGGTTGTGGTGGTTGTGGTTGTGGTGGTTGTGGTGGTTGTGGTGGTTGTGGTGGTGGTTGTGGTGGTGGTTGTGGTGGTAGTGATTGTTGTGGTGGTTGTGGTGGTTGTGGTGGTTGTGGTGGTTGTGGTGGTAGTGGTGGTTGTGGTGGTTGTTGTGGTGGTGGTAGTGGTGGTTGTGGTGGTTGTGGTAGTGGTTGTTGTGGTGGTAGTGGTGGTAGTGGTGGTAGTGGTGGTTGTGGTGGTGGCAGTGGTGGTTGTGGTGGTTGTGGTGGTTGTGGTAGTGGTTGTTGTGGTAGTGGTTGTGGTGGTTGTAGTGGTAGTGGTTGTTGTGGTGGTAGTGGTGGTAGTGGTGGTGGTTGTGGTGGTAGTGATTGTTGTGGTGGTTGTGGTGGTTGTGGTTGTGGTGGTTGTGGTGGTTGTGGTGGTTGTGGTGGTAGTGGTGGTTGTGGTGGTTGTGGTGGTTGTGGTGGTGGTTGTGGTGGTAGTGAGTGTTGTGGTGGTTGTGGTGGTTGTGGTTGTGGTGGTTGTGGTGGTTGTGGTGGTTGTGGTGGTGGTTGTGGTGGTGGTTGTGGTGGTAGTGATTGTTGTGGTGGTTGTGGTGGTTGTGGTGGTTGTGGTGGTTGTGGTGGTTGTTGTGGTGGTGGTAGTGGTGGTTGTGGTGGTTGTGGTAGTGGTTGTTGTGGTGGTAGTGGTGGTAGTGGTGGTAGTGGTGGTTGTGGTGGTGGCAGTGGTGGTTGTGGTGGTTGTGGTGGTTGTGGTGGTTGTGGTAGTGGTTGTTGTGGTAGTGGTTGTGGTGGTTGTAGTGGTAGTGGTTGTTGTGGTGGTAGTGGTGGTAGTGGTGGTAGTGGTGGTAGTGGTGGTAGAGGTTGTAGTGGTGGTAGAGGTTGTAGTGGTAGTGGTTGTGGTGGTAGTGGTTGTGGTGGTTGTGGTAGTGGTGGTTGTGGTGGTGGTTGTGGTTGTTGTCGTGGTGGTTGTGGTGGTGGCAGTGGTGGTTGTGGTAGTGGTTGTGGTGGTAGTGGTGGTTGTGGTGGTAGTGTTGGTAGTGGTAGTGGTGGTTGTGGTGGTTGCGGTGGTCGCAGTGGTGGTAGTGGTTGTGGTGGTAGTGGTGGTAGTGGTTGTGGTGGTAGTGTTGGTAGTGGTAGTGGTTGTGGTAGTAGTGGTAGTG
>NW_027620579.1:2500-18308 GCF_964198595.1 Lampetra fluviatilis | reverse complement strand
TGGTGAGTCTGTGGGTCTCTGTGTGGTGGTGAGTCTATGGGTCTCTGTGTGGTGGTGAGTCTATGGGTCTCTGTGTGGTGGTGAGTTTGTGGGTCTCTGTGTGGTGGTGAGTCTATGGGTCTCTGTGTGGTGGTGAGTCTGTGGGTCTCTGTGTGGTGGTGAGTCTATGGGTCTCTGTGTGGTGGTGAGTCTGTGGGTCTCTGTGTGGTGGTGAGTTTGTGGGTCTCTGTGTGGTGGTGAGTCTATGGGTCTCTGTGTGGTGGTGAGTTTGTGGGTCTCTGTGTGGTGGTGAGTCTATGGGTCTCTGTGTGGTGGTGAGTCTGTGGGTCTCTGTGTGGTGGTGAGTCTATGGGTCTCTGTGTGGTGGTGAGTCTATGGGTCTCTGTGTGGTGGTGAGTCTATGGGTCTTCGTGTGGTGATGAGTCTAAGGGTCTCTGTGTGGTGAGTCTGTGGGTCTCTGTGTGGTGGTGAGTCTGTGGGTCTCTGTGTGGTGGTGAGTCTATGGGTCTCTGTGTGGTGGTGAGTCTAAGGGTCTCTGTGTGGTGAGTCTGTGGGTCTCTGTGTGGTGGTGAGTCTGTGGGTCTCTGTGTGGTGGTGAGTCTATGGGTCTTTGTGTGGTGGTGAGTCTATGGGTCTTCGTGTGGTGGTGAGTCTGTGGGTCTCTGTGTAGTGGTGAGTCTGTGGGTCTCTGTGGTGAGTCTGTGGGTCTCTGTGTGGTGGTGGTGAGTCTGTGGGTCTCTGTGTGGTGGTGGTGAGTCTGTGGGTCTCTGTGTGGTGGTGGTGAGTCTGTGGGTCTCTGTGTGGTGGTGGTGAGTCTGTGGGTCTCTGTGTGGTGGTGAGTCTATGGGTCTCTGTGTGGTGATGAGTCTGTGGGTCTCTGTGTGGTGGTGGTGAGTCTATGGGTCTCTGTGTGGGGTGGTGTGAGTCTGTGGGTCTCTGTGTGGTGGTGGTGAGTCTGTGGGTCTCTGTGTGGTGGTGGTGGTGAGTCTGTGGATGTCTCCTGACCTACCCACCCATCCACCCACCCACTCACCCACTCAGCCACCCACCCACTCAGCCACCCACCCACTCAGCCACCCACCCACTCAGCCACCCACCCACTCAGCCACCCACCCACTCAGCCACCCACCCACCCACCCACTCACCCACCCACTCACTCACCCACCCACTCACCGACCCACCCACTCACCCACCCACTCACCCACTCCACCCACTCACTCACCCACCCACGCCACTCACTCACCCACCCACGCCACTACACTCACTCACTCACGCCACTCACTCACCCACTCACCCACCCACCCACCCACCCACTCACTCACTCACATCACGCCACTCACTCCACCCTCCACTCACCCAACCACCACCCACGCACTCACTCACTCACCACTCACCCACGCACCCACTCACTCACTCACCCACCCGACCCACTCACTCACTCACCCACCCACCCACTCACTCACTCACTCACATCACCCACTCACCCACCCACCCACTCCACTCACCCACCCACCCACCTACTCACTCACTCACTCACCACACTCACCCACCCACCCACCCACCCACTCACTCACTCACCCACTCACCACCCACCCACCCACCCACTCACTCACCCACCCACCCACCCACTCACCCACTCACTCACTCACCCACTCACCCACCCACCCACTCACCCACCCACTCCACTCACCCACTCACCCACTCACCACTCACTCACTCACCCACGCCACCACACCACTCACTCACTCACCCACCCACCCACCTCACCCACCACTCACCCACCACACTCACCCACCACTCACTCACTCACCCACCCACCCACCCACTCACCCACCCCCCACTCACCCACCCACTCACCCACCCACCCAATCACCCACCACTCCACTCACTCCACCCACCCACCCACTCACCACACCCACCCACCCACCCACCCACTCACCCACTCACCACTCACCCACCCACCCACCACCCACCACCCACCCACCCACCCACTCACCCACTCACTCACCCACCCACTCACCCACCCACCCACTCACCCACCCACCCACTCACCCACCCCACTCACCCACCCACTCACCCACCACCCACTCACCCACTCACTCACCCACCCACCCACCCACTCACCCACTCACTCACCCACCCACCCCACTCACCCACTCACTCACCACCACCACCCACCCACCCACTCACCCACCCCCCCACCTCACCCACCCCCACCCCACCCACCCAATCACCCACCACTCACCCACCACCCCACCCACCCACCCACTCACCCACCCACCCACCACCCACCCACCCACCCACCCACCCACTCACCCACCCACCCACCCACCCACTCACCCACCCACCCACTCACCCACCCACCCACCCACCCACTCACCCACCCACCCACTCACCCACTCACCACCACCACCCACCCACCCACCCCACCCACTCACCCACCCCACCCACCCACTCACCACCCACCCACCCCCCACCCACCCACTCACTCACCCACTCACCCACCACCACCCCCCACCCACCACCCCCACCCACTCACCCACCACCCACCCACCCACTCACCCACCCCCCCACTCACCCACCCACTCACCCACCCACCCAATCACCCACTCACTCACTCACCCACCCACCCCACCCACCCACCACCCACCCACCCACCCCCCCCACCCACCCACCACCCACCCACCCACTCACCCACCCACCCACCCACCACCACCCCCACTCACTCACCCACTCACTCACTCACTCACCCACCCACCCACCCACCCACCCACCCACCCACCCACCACTCACCCACCACCCACCCACCCACCCACCACCCACCCCACCCACCCACTCACCCACCCACCCCACCCACACACCCACCCACCCACTCACCCACCCACTCACTCACCCACCCACCCACCCACCCACCCACCCACCCACCCACTCACCCACCCCACCCACTCACCCACCCACCCACCCACCACTCACCCACCCACCCACTCACTCACTCACTCACCCACTCACTCACCCACTCACCCACCCCACCCACCCACTCACTCACCACCACCCACTCACCCACCCACCCACCCACTCACCCAACCACCCACCCACTCACCACACTCACTCACCCACTCACCCACCACCCACCACTCACTCACCCACCCACCCACCACTCACTCACTCACTCACCCACTCACCCACCCACCCACCCACTCACCCACCCACCCACCTACCACTCACCACACACACCCACTCACCCACCCACCCACCCACCCACCACTCACACACCCACTCACTCACCCACCCACCCACCCACCACCACCTCACCCACCCACCCACCCACTCACCCACTCACTCACCACCCACTCACCCACCCACCCACTCACCCACCCACCCACTCACCCACTCACCCACCACCCCACTCACTCACCACCCACCCACCCACTCACTCACCACCCACCCACCCACCCACTCACACCACTCACCCCACCCACCCACCACACCCACTCACACACACACTCACCCACCCACCCACCCACTCACCCACCACCCCCCCACTCACCCACCCACTCACCCACCCACCCAATCACCCACTCACTCACTCACTCACCCACCCACCCACTCACCCCACCCACCTCACCCCACCCACCCACCCACTCACCCACTCACTCACCCACCCACCCACCCACTCACTCACCCACCCACCCACCCACTCACCCACTCACTCACCCACCCACCACCCACCCACCCACTCACCCACCCACCCACTCACCCCACCCACTCACCCACCCACTCACCCACTCACCCACCACCACTCACTCACCCCACCCACCCACCCACTCACCCACCCACCACCCACCCACCCACCCACCCACCCACCACCCACCCACCACCCACCCACCCACTCACCACCCCCCCACTCACCCACCCACCACCACCCACCCACCACCCACCCACCCCACTCACCACCCACCCACCCACCCACCACCCACCCACCCACCACTCACCCACCCACCCACCCACCCACCCCACCACCCACCCACCCCACCCACCCACCCACTCACCCACCCACCCACTCACCCACCCACCCACCCACCCACCCACCCACCCACTCACTCACCCACCACCACCACCCACCCACCCACCCACCCACCACCCACCACTCACACTCACCCACTCACTCACCCACTCACCCACCCCCACCCACTCACTCACCCACTCACCCACTCACTCACCCACCCACCCACTCACCCACTCACTCACTCACTCACCCACCCACCCACTCACCCACCCCCCCACTCACCCACCCACTCACCACCCACCCAATCACCCACTCACTCACTCACCCACCCACCCACCCACCCACTCACTCACCCACCCACTCACCCACCCACCCACCCACCCACCCACTCACCCACCCACCCACCCACCCACTCACCCACCCACCCACTCACCCACCCACCCACCCACTCACCCACCCACTCACTCACCCACTCACTCACTCACTCACCCACCCACCCACCCACCCACTCACCCACTCACTCACCCACTCACCCACCCACCCACCCACTCACTCACCCACCCACCCACTCACCCACCCACCCACCCACTCACCCACCCACTCACTCACCCACTCACCCACTCACCCACCCACCCACTCACCCACCCACCCTCACCCACCCACCCAATCACCCACCCACTCACCCACCCAATCACCCACCCACTCACCCACCCACCCACCCACCTTAATAGACTTGAGCGACCTCTCCACCTTCGACTCGTCCATCACGGCTGACGAGCCGTGCCACCAACGCGTCGTCGGAGTCGCCCATCCCGCCCCGACCCCCCACCTCACCCCCCCACCGTCACCACCAGCCCCCCACCTCGCCCGCCCCCCCCTCACCGCCAGCCCCCCCCCGTTTGGGAGCCCCCCATAGAAGCGGGCGAGTGTCCAGGCGCCCGGCAACGACGGTCGCCGTGGTGACGACGGTCGCCGTGGTGACGAGGCCGCAGGCTGCCGGCAGCAGCAGCAGGGCACCAGCAAGACGCTGCGTCTGGGGGGGAGGAGGTGGGGATTGGGATAGTGAGGTGGTGATGTGTGTGTGTGTGTGTCTGTGTGTGTCTGTGTGTGTGTGTGTGTAGTGTGTAGGTGTGGGTGTGTGTGTGGCTGTGTGTGTGTGTCTGTTGTTGTTGTTGTATGTGTGTGTCTGTGTGTGTGGCTGTGTGTGGGTGTGTGTGTGTGGCTGTGTGTGTGTGGGTGTGTGTGTGTGTCTGTGTGTGTGGCTGTGTGTGTGGCTGTGTGTGTGGCTGTGTGTGCGGCTGTGTGTGTAGTGTGTAGGTGTGTGTGGCTGTGTGTGTCTGTGTGTGCTGTGTGTGGCTGTGTGTGTGTGTGTCTGTGTGTGGCTGTGTGTTTGTGTGTGGTGTGTGTGGTGTGGCTGTGTGTGTGTCTGTGTGTGTGTCTGTGTGTGTGTCTGTGTGTGTGTCTGTGGCTGTGTGTGTGTGTCTGTTGTTGTTGTTGTATGTGTGTGTCTGTGTGTGTGGCTGTGTGTGGGTGCGTGTGTCTGTCTGTGTGGCTGTGTGTGTCTGTGGCTGTGTGTGTGGGTGTCTGTGTGGCTGTGTGTGTGGCTGTGTGTGTGTGTGGCTGTGTGTGTGTCTGTGTGTGTGTCTGTGTGTGTGCTGTGTATCTGTGTGTGTGTGTCTGTGTGTGTGTGTCTGTGTGTGTGGGTGACTGTGTGTGTGTGGCTGTGTGTGTGTGTCTGTGTGTGGCTGTGTGTGTGAGTGTGTGTGGTGTGAGTGTGTGTGACTGTGTGTGTGTGTGGCTGTGTGTGTGTCTCTGTGTGTCTGTGTGAGTGGGTGGGTGAGTGAGTGAGTGGGTGAGTGGGTGAGTGGCTGGGTGAGTGGGTGGGTGAGTGAGTGAGTGGGTGGGTGAGTGGGTGAGTGGCTGGGTGAGTGGGTGGATGAAGATCAATGTGGTGGTGGTAATGGTGTTAATGGTGTTGATGGTGGTGGTGACGTCTCAACTCTGAGTGCGTTCTCTAGCTCACATCTCTCCACCACCATTTACCACCACCATCACCACCATCATCACCACCACCACCATCATCACCATCACCACCATCACCATCACCACCACCATCACCACCACCACCATCATCACCACCATCACCACCATCACCACGACAACCACCACCACCATCACCATCACCACCATCACCACCACCATCAACACCATCACCATCACCACCACCACCATCACCATCACCACCACCATCACCACCACCATCATCACCACCATCACCACCACCACCACCACCATCATCATCACCATCACCACCATCATCACCACCATCATCACCATCACCACCACCATCACCACCACCACCATCACCACCACCATCACCACCACCATCACCATCACCACCACCATCACCACCAAAATCACCACCACCATCACCACCACCACCATCACCACCACCATCACCATCACCACCATCACCACCATCACCACCACCATCACCACCACCATCACCACCACCACCATCACCACCATCATCACCACCACCATCACCACCACCATCATCACCACCATCACCACCACCATCACCACCACCATCACCACCACCACCATCACCACCACCATCACCATCACCACCACCATCACCACCACCATCATCACCACCATCACCACCACCACCACCGTCATCACCATCACCACCACCATCACCACCACCATCACCACCACCATCACCACCACCACCACCATCACCACCACCATCACCATCACCACCACCATCACCACCAAAATCACCACCACCATCACCACCACCATCACCATCACCACCACCATCACCACCAAAATCACCACCACCATCACCACCACCACCACCATCACCACCACCATCACCATCACCACCACCATCACCACCATCACCACCACCATCACCACCACCACCACCATCATCACCACCATCATCACCACTACCATCACCACCACCATCACCACCACCACCACCATCACCACCACCACCATCACCACCACCACCACCATCACCACCACCACCATCACCACCACCATCACCACCACCACCATCACCACCATCACCACCATCATCACCACCATCACCTTGAATTCATGAAGAGCCTCATGTTGATGCAGCTCACGCAAGCCATATCCAGTTGGGTATCTGGACACCACACACACAAAGACAAAGTGGTAATGTTATAGTGACACTACTACACTATACACTACTATACTACACTATACACTACTATACTACACTATACACTACTACACTACACTACACACTACTACACTACACACTACTACACTACACTATACACTACTATACTACACTATACACTACTACACTACACTATACACTACTACACTACACTATACACTACACACTATACTACTATACACTACTACACTACTATACACTACTACACTATACACAATACACTACTACACTATACACAATACACTACTACACTACACACTACTACACTATACACAATACACTACTACACTATACACAATACACTACTACACTATACACTACTATACTACACTATACACTACTACACTACACTATACACTACTACACTACACTATACACTACACACTATACTACTATACACTACACACTATACTACTATACACTACTACACTACACACTACTACACAATACACTACTACACTACACACTACACTATACACTACTATACACTATACACTACACACTACTACACTACACTACACACTACTACACTACACTATACACTACTATACTATACACTATACACTACTACACTACACTATACACTACTACACTACACTACACACTATACTACTATACACTACTACACTACATACTACACTACACACTACTACACTATACACTACTACACTATACACTACTACACTATACACTACTACACTATACACTACTACACTATACACTACTACACTACACACTACTACACTACACACTACTACACTATACACTACACTATACACACTACACACTACACACGGTGACGAGTGTTTCAGTGACGAGTGTTTCGGTGACGTCACAGTGACGAGTGTTACAGTGACGAGTGTTTCGGTGACGTCACAGTGACGAGTGTTACAGTGACGAGTGTTACAGTGACGAGTGTTACAGTGACGAGTGTTTCGGTGACGTCACAGTGACGAGTGTTACAGTGACGAGTGTTACAGTGACGAGTGTTTCAGTGACGAGTGTTTCAGTGACGAGTGTTGCGGTGACGTCACAGTGACGAGTGTTACAGTGACGAGTGTTAGTGACGTCACAGTGACGAGTGTTACAGTGACGAGTGTTTCAGTGACGAGTGTTTCAGTGACGAGTGTTGCGGTGACGTCACAGTGACGAGTGTTACAGTGACGAGTGTTTCAGTGACGAGTGTTTCAGTGACGAGTGTTGCGGTGACGTCACAGTGACGAGTGTTACAGTGACGAGTGTTATCGTGTTCAAGGTCACACGCAAACGCACGCGCAGAGAGATATTGACATCGACACAAAATGAAAAAAGGAGAGAGGGAGAACATTTACGTAAAGCAAAGCATTAATAAAAACTAAATGATGAACGAAGCAAAGTGCCGAATACATCGTAAAAAAATAAAAAAAAGAGAAGAGAGGACAGAGACGAGTGAAGAGAAAGAAAAGAATAAAGAGAGAAGAAATAAAAGAAAGAAAATAGAAGATGATCCCCATTGCCTGCTCCCCCAACCAAAACAAATTCTAGAAGCTATTGACCGTTGCGCAAATGCGGTTAAGGAGTGGAGTTATTTAATATTTTTGTATTATTTAAAATCATTATTTTAATTGTATTCTTTTTTTAGGTTATTTTAAAATGTTGTTTTTATTTTTACATTTCTATTTACGCGGCTTTATTACCGAAATAACCAAGAGTAGTGGTTTTGAGGGGGATTTGGGTTGGGTGGGTGTCGGGGCGGTGACGTCGTCACCGTCTTAGCCGCCCAGGTCGCGCCCTATCCCGGCAGGGCAAACTAGGCAAGGCCGTAGGCTCCGCGGAATTGGGGTCAAGTAGGCCGCAAACTACGTTATATTTTATTTTTTCAATTGCCAGTTTCTTTTAAACTAAACAACTTTAAAAACCTAAAACCTCACACCGCTCATTCAATTCAAGGCCGCGGCTACGTTTGAGGCGAGGGAGCGTTGTTTTTTTATTAAAACGCCGGTTCAGTTATAGCGGCTGAGGCCGCCGTTTTAATCAACGCCGCCAGACAACTCTGAGGTAAATGTTTATTCAACGTATTTCCGTCTTCTCCTATCGTTCGTTAGTTTTACTTCAACGTCTAACGACGTCAAACTTCAACTCACCGCTCTCCCCTCACCGGAGGACCAGTTGACGGCCAATTCCACCACCGCCGCCGCTGCTGCTGCTGCTGCTACGAACGGCAGCCACCATTGACGAAGTATCCGGTGGTGGTGGTGGAGTTGTTTGAAGTCTCGCGAGAACTCGGCGACCATCTTAGTAAGGGAAGTTGTGGTGTTGTGGAGTCGATTGAAGTCTCGCGAGAACTCGGCGACCATCGTAGTAAGGGACGGTGGTGGAGTTGATTGAAGTCTCGCGAGAACTCGGCGACCATCTTAGTAAGGGAAGTTGTGTGTGGAGGGTGGTGTTGAGATTCTCGCGAGAACTCGGTGACCATCTTAGTAAGGGACGGTGGTGTGGTGGAGTTGATTGAAGTCTCGCGAGAACTCGGCGACCATCTTAGTAAGGGAAGTTGTGTGTGGAGGGGGGGGGAGTGTTGAGATTCTCGCGGTAACTCGGCGACCATCTTAGTAAGGGACAGTGGTTGTGGAGTTGATTGAAGTCTCGCGAGAACTCGGCGACCATCTTAGTAAGGGAAGTTGTGGTGTGTGGAGAGGGATGTTGAGATTTTCGCGGTAACTCGGCAACCATCTTAGTAAGGGAAGGTGTGGTGGGGGGGGTGTTGAAATTCTTGCGGTAACTCGGCGACCATCTTAGTAAGGGAAGTTGTGGTGTGTGGAGGGGGGGTATGAAGAATCTCGCGGGAACTCGGCGACCATCTTAGTAAGGGAAGGTGTAGGGGTGGAGTGTGTTGAGAATCTCGCGGGAACTTCGCGACCATCTTTGTCAGGGAGAGTGTTGGGGGGGGGTCTCGAGGGAACGCGGCGACCATCTTTGTCAGGGAGAGTGTTGGGGGGGGGGGGTCTCGAGGGAAAGCGGCGACCATCTTTGTCAGGGAGAGTGTTGGGGTGGGGGGGGTCTCAAGGGAACGCGGCGACCATCTTAGTAAGGGAAGTTGTGGTGTGTGGAGGGGGGGGTATGAAGAATCTCGCGGGAACTCGGCGACCATCTTAGTAAGGGAAGGTGTAGGGGTGGAGGGTGTTGAGAATCTCGCGGGAACTCGGCGACCATCTTTGTCAGGGAGAGTGTTGGGGGGGGGGGGCGGTCTCGAGGGAACGCGGCGACCATCTTAGTAAGGGAAGGTGTGAGGGTGTCCTGAGTTTCGCGAGAACTCGGCGGTCATCTTACTCAGGGGGTGAGGGCGGTGACGTCACACGGGGATTGCAGTGGAAAGTACAGGGAGGGGGTGGGGCTTGAATCTGATTGGTGGATGACCAGAGAGATGGAGGTGGGGGTCGTGGGAGAGGGCAGGAGGGGGGGGAGATGGGGGAGAGGGGGAGAGTGAGTGGCTGGGTGCCTGACTGAGTGAGTGGGTGAGTGAGTGGGTGAGTGGGTGGGTGAGTGAGTGGGTGAGTGAGTGGGTGAGTGAGTGAGTGACTGAGTGGGTGAGTGAGTGGGTGAGTGAGTGGGTGAGTGAGTGGGTGCCTGACTGAGTGAGTGGGTGAGTGAGTGGGTGAGTGAGTGGGTGAGTGAGTGGGTGAGTGAGTGGGTGAGTGAGTGAGTGGCTGGGTGCCTGACTGAGTGAGTGGGTGAGTGAGTGAGTGGGTGAGTGGGTGAGTGAGTGGGTGAGTGAGTGGGTGAGTGAGTGGGTGAGTGAGTGAGTGGATGAGTGAGTGGGTGAGTGAGTGGGTGACTGAGTGGGTGAGTGAGTGGGTGCCTGACTGAGTGAGTGGGTGAGTGAGTGGGTGAGTGAGTGGGTGAGTGAGTGGGTGACTGAGTGGGTGAGTGAGTGGGTGAGTGAGTGGGTGAGTGAGTGGGTGACTGACTGAGTGAGTGGGTGAGTGAGTGGGTGAGTGAGTGGGTGAGTGAGTGGGTGAGTGAGTGGGTGACTGAGTGGGTGAGTGAGTGAGTGAGTGAGTGAGTGGGTGACTGAGTGGGTGAGTGAGTGAGTGAGTGAGTGGATGAGTGAGTGGGTGACTGAGTGGGTGAGTGAGTGAGTGGGTGAGTGAGTGGGTGAGTGAGTGGGTGAGTGAGTGAGTGAGTGGCTGGGTGCCTGACTGAGTGAGTGGGTGAGTGAGTGAGTGGGTGAGTGAGTGGGTGAGTGAGTGGGTGAGTGAGTGGGTGACTGAGTGGGTGAGTGAGTGGGTGAGTGAGTGGGTGCCTGACTGAGTGAGTGAGTGGGTGAGTGAGTGGGTGAGTGAGTGGGTGACTGAGTGGGTGAGTGAGTGGGTGAGTGAGTGGGTGCCTGACTGAGTGAGTGGGTGAGTGAGTGGGTGAGTGAGTGAGTGGGTGAGTGAGTGGGTGAGTGAGTGGGTGAGTGAGTGGGTGAGTGAGTGAGTGAGTGGATGAGTGAGTGGGTGACTGAGTGGGTGAGTGAGTGGGTGAGTGAGTGGGTGAGTGAGTGGGTGACTGAGTGGGTGAGTGAGTGAGTGAGTGGATGAGTGAGTGGGTGAGTGAGTGGGTGACTGAGTGGGTGAGTGAGTGGGTGAGTGAGTGGGTGAGTGAGTGGGTGACTGAGTGGGTGAGTGAGTGAGTGAGTGGGTGAGTGAGTGGGTGAGTGAGTGGGTGAGTGAGTGAGTGGATGAGTGAGTGGGTGAGTGAGTGGGTGAGTGGGTGAGTGAGTGGGTGAGTGAGTGGGTGAGTGAGTGAGTGGATGAGTGAGTGGGTGAGTGAGTGGGTGACTGAGTGGGTGAGTGAGTGGGTGAGTGAGTGGGTGACTGAGTGGGTGAGTGAGTGGGTGACTGAGTGGGTGAGTGAGTGGGTGACTGAGTGGGTGAGTGAGTGAGTGAGTGAGTGGGTGAGTGAGTGGGTGAGTGAGTGGATGAGTGAGTGGGTGAGTGAGTGGGTGACTGAGTGGGTGAGTGAGTGGGTGAGTGAGTGGGTGAGTGAGTGGGTGACTGAGTGGGTGAGTGAGTGGGTGACTGAGTGGGTGAGTGAGTGGGTGACTGAGTGGGTGAGTGAGTGGGTGACTGAGTGGGTGAGTGAGTGGGTGAGTGAGTGGGTGACTGAGTGGGTGAGTGAGTGAGTGAGTGGATGAGTGAGTGGGTGACTGAGTGGGTGAGTGAGTGAGTGAGTGGGTGAGTGAGTGGGTGAGTGAGTGGGTGAGTGAGTGAGTGAGTGGCTGGGTGCCTGACTGAGTGAGTGGGTGAGTGAGTGAGTGGGTGAGTGAGTGGGTGAGTGAGTGGGTGAGTGAGTGGGTGACTGAGTGGGTGAGTGAGTGGGTGAGTGAGTGGGTGCCTGACTGAGTGAGTGAGTGGGTGAGTGAGTGGGTGAGTGAGTGGGTGACTGAGTGGGTGAGTGAGTGGGTGAGTGAGTGGGTGCCTGACTGAGTGAGTGGGTGAGTGAGTGGGTGAGTGAGTGAGTGGGTGAGTGAGTGGGTGAGTGAGTGGGTGAGTGAGTGGGTGAGTGAGTGAGTGAGTGGATGAGTGAGTGGGTGAGTGAGTGGGTGAGTGAGTGGGTGAGTGAGTGGGTGAGTGAGTGGGTGACTGAGTGGGTGAGTGAGTGAGTGAGTGGATGAGTGAGTGGGTGAGTGAGTGGGTGAGTGAGTGAGTGGGTGAGTGAGTGGGTGAGTGAGTGGGTGAGTGAGTGGGTGAGTGAGTGGGTGACTGAGTGGGTGAGTGAGTGAGTGAGTGGGTGAGTGAGTGGGTGAGTGAGTGGGTGAGTGAGTGAGTGGATGAGTGAGTGGGTGAGTGAGTGGGTGAGTGGGTGAGTGAGTGGGTGAGTGAGTGGGTGAGTGAGTGAGTGGATGAGTGAGTGGGTGAGTGAGTGGGTGACTGAGTGGGTGAGTGAGTGGGTGAGTGAGTGGGTGAGTGAGTGGGTGACTGAGTGGGTGAGTGAGTGGGTGACTGAGTGGGTGAGTGAGTGGGTGAGTGAGTGGGTGACTGAGTGGGTGAGTGAGTGAGTGAGTGAGTGAGTGGGTGAGTGAGTGGGTGAGTGAGTGGGTGAGTGAGTGGATGAGTGAGTGGGTGAGTGAGTGGGTGACTGAGTGGGTGAGTGAGTGGGTGAGTGAGTGGGTGAGTGAGTGGGTGACTGAGTGGGTGAGTGAGTGGGTGACTGAGTGGGTGAGTGAGT
The DNA here is from genome assembly GCF_964198595.1 of Lampetra fluviatilis. Lineage (NCBI taxonomy): Eukaryota > Metazoa > Chordata > Hyperoartia > Petromyzontiformes > Petromyzontidae > Lampetra > Lampetra fluviatilis. The sequence continues at coordinate 4,893 of NW_027620579.1, read as the reverse complement.
GGGTGACTGAGTGGGTGAGTGAGTGAGTGAGTGGGTGAGTGAGTGGGTGAGTGAGTGAGTGAGTGGGTGAGTGAGTGGGTGAGTGAGTGGGTGAGTGAGTGGGTGACTGAGTGGGTGAGTGAGTGGGTGAGTGAGTGGGTGACTGAGTGGGTGAGTGAGTGAGTGAGTGGATGAGTGAGTCCGTGAGTGAGTGGGTGAGTAAGTGGGTGAGTGAGTGGGTGAGTGAGTGGGTGAGTGAGTGGGTGACTGAGTGGGTGAGTGAGTGAGTGAGTGAGTGAGTGAGAGGGTGAGTGAGTGGGTGAGTGAGTGGGTGAGTGAGTGAGTGGGTGAGTGAGTGGGTGACTGAGTGGGTGAGTGAGTGAGTGAGTGGATGAGTGAGTGGGTGAGTGAGTGAGTGGGTGACTGAGTGGGTGAGTGAGTGGGTGAGTGAGTGGGTAAGTGAGTGGGTGAGTGAGTGGGTGAGTGAGTGGTTGAGTGAGTGGGTGAGTGAGTGGGTGAGTGAGTGGGTGACTGAGTGGGTGAGTGAGAGGGTGAGTGAGTGGGTGACTGAGTGGGTGAGTGAGTGAGTGAGTGGATGAGTGAGTGTGGCTGGGTGCCTGACTGAGTGGGTGAGTGAGTGAGTGGATGAGTGGGTGAGTGAGTGGGTGACTGAGTGGGTGAGTGAGTGGGTGACTGAGTGAGTGGGTGACTGAGTGGGTGAGTGAGTGGGTGACTGAGTGGGTGAGTGAGTGGGTGGGTGACTGAGTGGGTGAGTGAGTGCCTGACTGAGTGGGTGAGTGGGTGAGAGAGCGGGTGAGTGAGTGGGTGACTGAGTGGGTGACTGAGTGGGTGACTGAGTGACCGAGTGCCTGACTGAGTGAGTGACTGAGTGAGTGAGTGAGTGACTGACTGAGTGACTGAATGAATGACTGACTGAGTGACTGACTGAGTGGATGAGTGAGTGGGTGAGTGAGTGGGTGGGTGACTGAGTAGTTGAGTGAGTGAGTGTGTGGCTGAGTGAGTGAGTGACTAAGTGACTGACTGAGTGACTGACTGACTGAGTGACTGACTTCACAATGCTAGTATCTACACAAGATCAACAGTGAGATATCTGATTGCGTTTCTGTTTTTAATATGAACCACAGACTCACCACCACACAGAGACCCACAGACTCACCACACAGAGACCCATAGACTGACCACCACACAGAGACCCATAGACTCATCACCACACAGAGACCCACAGACTCACTATCACACAAAGACCCATAGACTCACTATCACACAAAGACCCATAGACTCACCACCACACAGAGACCCATAGACTAACTCACACAGAGACCCATAGACTCACCACCACACAGAGACCCACAGACTCATCACCACACAGAGACCCATAGACTCACCACCACACAGAGACCCATAGACTCACCACCACACAGAGACCCATAGACTCATCACCACAGAGACCCATAGACTCATCACCACACAGAGACCCATAGACTCATCATCACAGAGACCCATAGACTCATCACCACACAGAGACCCACAGACTCACCACCACACAGAGACCCACAGACTCATCACCACACAGAGACCCATAGACTCATCACCACAGAGACCCATAGACTCACCACCACACAGAGACCCACAGACTCATCACCACAGAGACCCATAGACTCATCACCACACAGAGACCCATAGACTCATCACCACACAGAGACCCATAGACTCATCACCACACAGAGACCCATAGACTCATCATCACAGAGACCCATAGACTCATCACCACACAGAGACCCACAGACTCACCACCACACAGAGACCCATAGACTCATCATCACAGAGACCCATAGACTCATCACCACACAGAGACCCATAGACTCATCACCACACAGAGACCCATAGACTCATCATCACAGAGACCCATAGACTCATCACCACACAGAGACCCACAGACTCACCACCACACAGAGACCCACAGACTCACCACCACACAGAGACCCATAGACTCACCACCACACAGAGACCCACAGACTCATCACCACACAGACCCATAGACTCACTACCACACAGAGACCCATAGACTCACTCACACAGAGACCCACAGACTCACCACCACACAGAGACCCACAGACTCACCACCACACAGAGACCCACAGACTCACCACCACACAGAGACCCACAGACTCACCACCACACAGAGACCCATAGACTCACCACCACACAGAGACCCATAGACTCATCACCACACAGAGACCCATAGACTCATCACCACACAGAGACCCATAGACTCATCACCACACAGAGACCCACAGACTCACCACCACACAGAGACCCACAGACTCACCACCACACAGAGACCCATAGACTCATCACCACACAGAGACCCATAGACTCATCACCACACAGAG